>NW_016910743.1:563320-573363 GCF_001483705.2 Eufriesea mexicana
ATCTTCGAATATGTTACAAAAACGAAGGTAATACCAGAACCTCCGACCTGTAATGTATAGCTAGGTATAGCGAAATATACTATACCTGAGTCGAAATAATTGAAGTACGGTACGATGAAGATAAATAGGTACGTGTAATCACGTTTCAATCTGAATAAAAGTTGACGTCAATTTGGTCAGAAGAAGCTATAGGTATTCAATTTTTGCAAAAATAAATTGCTTTAATTTTAATATTACTGTAATTTTACTATAATATTTATGTAATTTTATTTATTTATTTTATTTTATTTATTTTAATATTTTTGTAATATTTACTGTAATTTTAATATTAAATATCAGTAGGAGAAAGAATAACGAAATTCTGTTGTACAACACTATATACCCCAATTCGATCAATTTTTCCCCAATCTAAATTAAAATATTTAAAATTCGCTTTTCAAATTTTCAAACATTTTTAAATTGTTTCAACCGAATGAAAACTGAAATTGTCTACACTGAATAAAAGATATTTCAGGAAACATTAATTAATTTATTATTATAATAAATTAATAATAACAGAAGTAAATGATATCATTAAAAACGAAAAAGGTAATGTTAAAATTGAAATAATTAATTTTGTATTAATTTGCACATATTTTTCGTATGAAGGTAGTAATAGTATATATATTGATTTATTGATATTTCATTGATTTAATTATATTATTCTACTTGGTAAATTCGAGCCATTGAAATTTAAATGGAGCAACAGAGTGAGAACAATGTCGAAGAAGTAGATAACGTGTACGTATCTAGTTTCATCGTCTAAATTGTTCCCTTTATTTTCAATATTTCAACACTTCCTCGTTACTAAAATTACACAGCCGCGTAATGGGGCGCCATATGAAATTATTTTCATTCCGCGGAACGGCGCCAAGGAGAAATCAAGGTCATCTAGCTTCTTCACACATTACGGTGTAATTCTTTTAATAGCATCTGATAGTTGCTTCAGTAGAGTTGCGTGTGAGAACAATGGGGAATCGTGCTATTATTATTACGTAAGACGGGCATGAATATCACTTCCTCGTGCACATAAAAAATAATTAGTCAAATATTCCATTTAATTCGCCACACCTGAACAAATTAAAAACTCGTTATACCTGCTAATTAATTAAATCCATTCTCTCTTTCGAAATAAAAAAATAAATAATCCGTTAAATAATCGAAACGTTTCACGAAAATTTCGACGAAATTATCCACGCCGATTTCGACGGCTATTAATCACCGAAATCTCGGAAGCAATGATAAATTTCAATATCCCCCATAAATCCGTGGACAACGACTTTCCGTTTCGTGCAAAGAATCTGAAATTATTCCCAGGAACGCAGATTAGAATCTGTAATATCGTGACTTTACGCGACATGTTATGTTAAACTTGTCCAGTGAGTCAATTACGTTAAAAATCCTTTTAATCTCTTTAACCGTATGAAATTACGGTGCTCCATAACCGAACTTTCATTTCCCTCTTTTTTCATTCCTTCGTAATTGTGTTTCACGCGACATCCACCTGAGCGTGCACTCGTCGTGGACTCGGTGGTTTTTATTAAATTCAAAAGATCAGGAAGCTAATTTCAAGAGTCGTGGCATCGTCAAGCACCTGTGGATGCTCGTTAACATGGCCGAAGCCAACGTGAATAATCTCGTGTAAGTAATTCAATACGTTACACCGTTTTCATATGGGATCCACTGAATCATCGAGCAACCCCTTCCATTATTCCATCAATTAAATATTTCCTGTCTATCTGTTAACCTTGCACGATCGAAGACAGCTATATTTCCGACACGTCGGATTTATGCCGTGCTGCACCTCAAAGAGGAGATTTGTCAGAGATAGTTGTATCATCCGCCATGTTTCTTTTAACACTGCCAGCTACGTGTTATCTCGTGCTTAAGAGAGTCGTGTTTGTCGTCTTCCACGGGGCTTCCTGTGCCAGCTAAAGGAACTAAAGGAACGTGTAGATGTTTGCAGAAGATTCGTATTATAATCCATGCACAGGTGCCAAAATCAACAAGATATTGAATACTGGACAGAATGTCCAAAGTGGCGCGAATGATTCGACATTTTTGGATAGATTCATCGAACCCATCGAGGCAGTCGATATGTTAATTGCGCTCTGTGAATGTATTTCCTCGATGCTTCAAGCCCACTCTGTGTTATGTCATACTCGAGAGTATTTCTGTAGCATGTGCAATCCGGAGGTGGATTTCTGTCGGAGGTTTGCGTTATAATCCATCAGAGACATAGGTGCTAAAGTCAACAGGGTATTAAATGGTGGTCAGAATTTATTGAACAAAATGGTACGAATGATGTGGCAATTTTCATAGACAGATTCATGGAATCCTTCGTGGCAATCGACGTGGTAATTAGGTATTTTTTGAACATATTTTCTTAATATTTATACTGATTCTTGACTATCGATAGCCAGTTTGCAGACACTCGAAAGAATTATTGGGTATATTAGACTGAAGATTCAAAAATTCTGCTATGTTATAGCTGAGAGATTAATAATGTTACATTGATTACTGTATAGAAACAGATGCAACTCGAAGGAATATATCATGCAGAGACAGGCAGACGCGCGTCAGTAGTTAAGAGGTAACAGTGTTATGCCTGTCTTCTAGTAGTCTTCCTATAGCGTGTGCAATTCAAAGGAACATATAATCATCCATAAAAGATTCGTATTACAATACGTTGACAGACAGGCAGAGTTTCAAGTGCCAAAATCAACAAGATGTTGAATACTGGGTAGGATCTATAAAGTAGCAGTGTGGATGATCTAGTACTTCCATTCAGATTGGATTTAGTATGGATTTAGATGTTCGTTCAACCATCGTTACATTTTCCATGTAATTTTTGATTGTATTGTTATTTATTACTTTGTTATTTATTTCTGCTATCTTTGTATATCGATATTTTTGTTATATATATTTATATCATTACTGCAATATTATTCGAAATTCTTTTATTTATTTATTATCTTTGTATCTCGATAACTTTGTCATAATAATCGTTGCATACTTTTATATTAATAGTGTGTTATTTTATGAAATTTATTGTAAAAATGGAGGGAGGAAGGAAGTGTTTTTAATTCACCAAATATAATGATCGATGAAAATAGTGATATGTCATTATTTTAGTATAAGTTATTCATAAACCACAGTCACTATATCCATTTAAAAAAATTTTTTAATTTTTTTGGAATCATTTGATCGATGCTTAACATTTTATATTTTATATTTTTATATTTAAAATAAATTAACTTTTATTTTTATATAAAATTATTTATAAGAAATTATTTACTTTTACTTAAAATAAATTAAACTTTTTATTGTTATATTTAAAATAAATTTTTCGGTTTGTAAAATTAATCATGGGCTCATATGTATCTCCATTTTGTCATAAAACGTAACGATCAATAGATCATTTATGGCTGAGGGCCCTCAGACTACTAAGGGTTAATTCTTCAAGCTTTCAAATGGATACAAAAATTGAACACACTGTGTCTGATACATTACATGTCTTGATCGATCGATCTATCGACGTTGTGAATGAATATTCATCGCCAAATCGATCAGTGTGAAAATCATGTCGTTAATAGAAAAATGTTTTATAGCCATGCCCTTATTGACGAGGGTGATGCAAAGAATAACCATTTTTCTGCACTATAGAAGACATTTTCTATTATTCGGTCCATTGAATAATTTTTACCTAATTCCCATTTCTCTGATTTTTTGAATAGGTTTGAAAATTAGATTCACTGTGTACCTCATACATTACATGTCGCGATTGATCGATGGCATGAATAAATATTCATAGTCGAATCAATTAACGCGAAAATCATGCCATTCTTGGAAAAATGTTCTTCAAACATATCTATATTGCAAGAAACCATTCTTCCTATAAAATATAAATTTATTTTTTGAAAACCTGAACAACTCACGATTTCTTTCATTGCTCGATTAATTAATTTTTCTTTATTCTTTAACTCTTCAAAGATACTATCTGTCTCTGATATGTGGTATTAATATATATCCTAAAATGGAAAAATGTTCTTCAAATATATCTATATTGCAAGAAACCATTCTTCCTATAAAATATAAATTTATTATTTGAAAACCTGAACAACTCACGATTTCTTTCATTGCTCGATTAATTAATTTTTGTTTATTCTTTAACTCTTCAAAGATACTATCTGTCTCTGATATGTGGTATTAATATATATCCTAAATATTTATAGTCGAATGAATTAATACGAAAATTATGCCATTCTTGGAAAATTGTTCTCCAAACATATCTATATTGCAAGAAACCATTTCTCCAATAAAATATAAATTTATTTTTTGAAAACCTGAGCAATTCACGATTTCTTTCATTGCTCGATTAATTAATTTTTGTTTATTCTTTAACTCTTCAAACATACTATCTGTCTCTAATATGTTGTATTTCTATATATCTTAATATATGGATCGATTCTCATTCTCAATAAATATTCATATTAAAATCGATGGTCACTCATAGGACGATATTTTATACCCATACTGCAAGCAGTGATACAACGAAGACACACCTTTCAAAAATTTGAATAATCAATATATTCTTTTTCACGAATTAAATATTTTCTGTCCAATTTTTAAATTCTTCCATCTCCCACACAAATTCGAAAATTGAACACATTGCCTGTACTTGATTCGTTATACGAGTATTATACGATATATAGGAAATATCTCGATCGATCAATCCTCACTGCGAATGAATATTCATGTTGAAATCGATTAACGCGAAAGTCGTATCGTTAATAGAAAAATGTTTGATAAACATGCGCGTATCACTCGTGCCCGTCGCAATGAGAAGCCATTTTTCGAAAATATACGAGACTTACCGGGAACGAACAGTCCCCGTACTCCCACTCTATGAATGCTAAATTACCAGCAGAACAGTGTGCACTCATCATTAAAACTGGTTCGAGCCAATTTCCACTCCGGCTGGACAAGCATTTGTTCGTTGGTCGGACGATTTGTTGAATAATTTGCGTACACGTACGAAGGGATACGAGACGACTCAATGCATAATTAATCGCGGCCAGTTATTATTCAAGGCCCTCCAATTAAGTTTTATAACTTATTCAGCCGCAGGAAAACAAGCAGCTAGGGATGATAATCGGGAAGATAAATTGAAAAGTCTTCGCTCCGATGCGAGAAATCTAATTTACGTGTAACTGGTGCTACTTTTTGCACCAACCTTTATCGTAAGCGGAAGCTGGCGAAGAAGAGACAGACCTCTGTTCAGAGAACCATCATGGTGTATCGTTTGCGAGCGGAAATCGACGTGGAAAAAATTTCACAGATGAAAATGCATCGTGTTCTGGAGATTGGAAACGTGGGAATCGAAGAATCAATTTTTAACGCGTGAAGAGAGTAGAGGTTGAATCGTTGAAAGGGCTCGATGATAAAGTGGGATTAGGATATTTATATCGTACTGTGGGAACAAAATGGGAAATATAATGTTATTTTGTTTATAATGTTTATAATAACCGGATGCTAGAATTTTCTAAGTTTTTTGAAATTTAATTGAAATTTCAGATAGGTATTGTCAATAGAACTATAATTTGGACCTAAATACTGTGAGACGTAGTATTTCATATCTGTAAACTTATACTGTAATGCATGTGATGTAGAAAATAATAATTAATGTGGCATGATGAAGATGAATAGGTATATTTAATTACGTTTTTGTTTTAATAAAATTGAAAAGTAATTTTATCCAAGGCAGTTATATGTTGAGAGTAACTTCAAAAGCAAAATGGCTGACATTAATCATTTTGACTTGCTTGGAATTCTAGAGACAAAATAAATATTATTGTAAATTAATTTTGTTATTCGGATTAATTTGCATTAAGTTATATCGATTGGAATAAAATTTTAATATTAAATATTGTGTAGAATATAACCTGTCAATAATTATAATTTAATAATTATTGGAATAAAATATATTTCACCTAAAATATATATTAAAATACACTATAATAATTTATTTTATTACCTAAATTAATAAATATTTTTATTATTCCTGTTAATTTTTATTCTACATTTATAATATTAAATGGAATATTATTATGTAGAATTAATACTAAAATATCCATGATAATAAAAATCTATTTTATTATTTAAAACAAATATTCTAATAAATATTAATCAATATTTCTTTGTCACTTATAAACTAGAAATCCAAGAAAATAGTAGATTGTTATACAATATTGACAAAATTTTTGCAATAAATTTTTGCAGAAAACTTAATGTGCTATACTCAATATTTACGTCTTAAACATACTCTAATAAACCATAAGCTTCTACAAGTAAGAGATCTCAATCAAAATTAATACGTACTTCAAATCTTCCTTCTCTTATTGCGTACATAAGTTTCAAACAAACTATCATTCGAAATTTTTCAGAACTTATGATTACTGCAGCATAAGCTGCCCACTCTTAACCACAAAGAGAAGATTAAACTCAACATTATTTCCCATAATAACATACTGTCAAATATGCAAGTGGAAGGTTCACCGTAAAATATAATACATTTAAACAGCCCAGTGATTACGCGTGTAACACGTTGGACTTAAATGTAACAAATACTCGAATAATTCTGTAGCCACCGAAGATACGGGACTATTTACTCGCTCGAAAGGGAAAACGCGATAGTAAATTCACATTTCTTTCTACATAACTACAGCCTGCTGGCCCGTCTGTGTTATTGCTTCGTAACGAGTTTGATAATTCACAATAATACAAATCGAGTCTGATCACTCATTCAGATACGTGACCAGGTGTATTGACTATAAATACGTTTGCAAGCTTTATAACCGCAGAAATAATCCTTGCGCTGCTTTGCAATAAAAGCGGTAATTAAATTTATTGCGCGATAAATTTTCTAATAAACCGCGATGGTAATTAAGATATTTCGAATTAGAAGTTAGCACGAATTTATTTTGCGAAACGAAGGCACGTTCCAAATACGAGATCCAAACCGACTTAAGGCTAAATCACACTTATCGTTGCAGAACGAAGTCGCGATAAGACAAGCCTGAATCTTTAAAATTTTTCGAATCGTCGAATCATCGTCGTATTTATTTTATAGATTTGTAGATTGTATTAGTAGATTATGTTTATCGTTACGTATAATAATTGCTTCAACGTGTGGATTGTGTTAGAGGAGTGAGGTCAGTGTTCGATGAACGTTCAGTGGATGTTAGCTCGCGTTCCAACGTGATTTTAATTGATTTCTGTGTGGAGTCTGTGATGCCTAAATTTTACGTTCATAGAGTTTAATCTCGACTTTTTAATATCGAATAATTATATCGAAATGTAAAAATTATCGAAAGAAGTGGTTTTATTTTTGCTCTTAGACAACCTGAAGCATGTAATACCAGATCCAATACCAAACTCACTGAGATATAACAACTATTTAATAGTAGAAAGTTCTATAAAAATACAAAAATGGTCAAAATAAATATCTTATATCGTCTAATAGATAGATAACATTATAACATAGATTTTTAATATATATGCGTTGATACAATAAAGGAGCGATGTCTGTAAGAAAAGGATGAGTGAGACAAGTATGCATGGGATGTCAATATCTAATGGATTCAGGTTATCGTGATAAATGAATATCTGTGTAATGATTGAGGTGTTGTGCGAATTGTGTGTGTTCATGTAATGTACAAATGTATAAAGAACAAATCAGAGAGATTGGGCATAGGTCAGTCGTAATTGAGTTGTGATAGTGGAAATAGGTGTGTTTGATCATTTTTTATAATTAAATAAGAAATTGTTCTTATTGTTATTGATATTTCATCCACGATAAACAAAAATAATATCTTATAATAAATATCTCGGCTGTAAGATACACGAGTTAATGAAAACAAATATAAAACCCATTACTAAACTTGCTAAATTCTAATAAAATCTATGATCACTAAAAGTTCCATAAGGAGATAAAAATACTCAAAACAGCTATTTTTTATTCATCTACACGCCTCACGAAGTATAATTAACGCTTTCCTTGTCGAGCGAAAAACGGGTACCTATGCGAAGAAAATCGGACGAATTTATTAATAAAAACCAAACTAAGCATGATATTTAAAAAATTCGAATTGCAGTATATTACTGGAGAAAGGGAGAATAGTATAATGCCAATTGAGTTTCAATATTCATTGAAAATAGTACGAATAACTATATAAATTTGATATATTAATTAATATCGATCTTCGAAATTTTATCTAATAGTGACTGACGGAGTTAATATATTCATTTATATATAAAATATAATAATACGTTATGTGTTAATATATTAACACTTTGCACTCGAGAAGCCACTCTCAGTCGCCATTTAATCAGATTCTAAAAATGGATGATAATTAATATATCAAATTTATAATTACCCAACGATGCGTGAAATATCGAAGTAAAATAATTCTACGTTTTAAATGGCATACGATTTCTTATTTACCGTTTTAAAAATATCGTCGACCTTATAGCAGAAAGTCTTCAAATTACTGTTTTCCTGTAACGAAAAAATCGTCGAGTGCAAAGGGTTAATATTTTATTGTATTTAATTCTTTTAGTGCCGAGTGAAAAACGGGTGCCTATGCGAAGAAAATCGGACGAATTTACTAATAAAAATGAAACTAAGAATGATATTTAAAAAATTCAAAATGCAGCATATTACCGAAGAAAGGGAGAATAATGTAATGCCAATTGTGTTTCAATATTCATTGAAAATGTACGAATAACATCAACATAAAACACGATGAAAACCATAGAAACAAGTTTCTCTTCTAGAAGCAATATTTGCACATAAGAATAATCATCGTTTGATCACAGTTTTACGTAGATCACGTAGTATGAAGTACAAGTATTACATTTTCGATAATTTTTAATAAAATAACCAATATCAGTCCTGCGAACGGAAGGATAACTCCATGGCACCGAGCAGCATAGAATATAACAAAAAATTAAACCCGAAAACAATTTTTAAAATTCCTTTGCAATGAAATTGGACCGTTTATAACGTTTTATAAATTTATTTCGAGACAGAGCTTTCTCGTAGTGCGAAGAATAAGACGCCATCGCATACGCAACGATATATCGTCGTTGACACTTTTCGCAAGTGTAGCGTACGACGATATATCGTCGTCCGTCACTAAAAGGGTTAAAACAAATACAACGTATCTCTTAAAACTCATCAGAGACACAACCAACCCGTTCTAACCTCCAAGAATTTACTGAAATATAAAAATATTGTAAATAATTAGCAAGATTTGCTCATTAACGAGGCAGAATCGAAACGCTTGCTCGAACGGAATGGATAGGGTACCGGCAAGGCCGTTCGCCGCGAACGTTCGCGAGCGGTTCGCGAACCGGAAGGCGGAAGGAACGGAAGGGAGTCGAAAGAAACTCCGTGACTCCGGACGTTCAATCGCGTTCTCATCCTCGCGTAGTCGCTCGTTCCTGCTGCGCGATCAGTTTCGTCGCGTCCTATCGGCTAACGAGAGGATGCACCGGTCGTGGAGGTGGGCTGGAGGGGTGGGCGGAAGGGAGGACAGAAGGGAGACAGAAAGAGCGCCGCCAGTGAATTTGCATTAAGGTCGGTGCACACGGGTTCCTTGCACGATGCTTTTCCGCGTTGCCACGTTTTCCCCGCAGGCGATCACGGGCATGGCGTGCGGTTTCCGCGAGACCGCTGCCTCCAGACCGTCGTCTGCTCGCCGATTACGTGACAACCAGAGAAACAGGGCCGAAAGTATCCCACCATTTATCCTTCTATCCCCTTCTCTCTATCTTTTCCTATCTTTCTATCCGTCGTCTCTCTTTTTCTGTCTATGTGTCTACGCGTGGTATGTACGCTGTTTTTCTCTCTCTTTCTCTGTCTATCTCTTCCTTTCTGTCCCCCTTACGTGTATATGTCTGTCCGTCTGACTGCTCTCCCTACGTCTATGCGTATATTT
>NW_016910743.1:573510-652353 GCF_001483705.2 Eufriesea mexicana
TGTATACTTCTTTCTTTCTCTTTCTCTATTTCTATGTGTATACTTCTTTCTTTCTCTTTCTCTATTTCTATGTGTATACTTCTTTCTTTCTCTTTCTCTATTTCTATGTGTATGCTTCTTTCTTTCTCTTTCTCTCTCTCCCTCTGTCTATGTGTCCACCTGTATATCTCTCTTTTTCTGTGTTTATCTGTGTCTCTGTCTTCCTCTGTGTCTATCTGTCTCTGTCTTTTTCTGTGTCTATGTGTCTGTCTGTCTGTCTCTGTCTGTCTATATATCTTTCTATTTCTCTCTCTCTCTCTTTCTCTCTCTCTGTATCTGTCTATGTGTCTGTCTTTCTCAGTGGCTATGTGTTGTGTGTGCGTGTGTGTCTCTCTCTACTCTCTCTCTCTTTCTCTCTTTTTCCATCTTTGTCACTATGTTACTTTCCCGTGGAATCTCGATTATGTCGACGTTCATGCGTCAAAAGTTAACCTCTCCAGCCGGAAATAGGTGTCGCCAATCGCTTGCACCAGGAATTTTTCATCATCGTCCGAACGTTCCGCGTGTGCGAAGAAGAATTCGACTTACGTTATTGGAGGCCTTACGCCACCGTGTTTCATATGTTAGCGGATGTTATGGCGGTTGGGGGTTTCGAATTGGGCTGGGTCTACCGTACCCTTCGCGTGCCTCTACATACGTGGTTTCACTATCGCGAACGGGCACGAGACTACGTACGATGAGATTCAGTCTCTTTTTTCCATACGCGAATGGTGGTGGTGTTGTATGCGATAGAAGGTGCACGTCGTTGTTTGGAGCCACCTTCGTGTTAGGGATCCCGAGGTTCCACGAAATTTATCAGAACGTTAATGCACACACTTTCGAGTTCAACTGCACTGCTACTCTTATTGAGGTTAATAGCACGCGTTAAGGGAGACATGTTTATAGTATACGTAAATAGAATTCTAATGAGTGTAAATTTACAATTACGTAATTTCGTTCCGTGTTTGCGAGATATTTGTACTCTGCTGCGAATGTTCGAACCTGGAATTTTTAACACGCGTATCTTCGTGCAATCTACTTTTTCTAATTTTATACGCTTCATTTGTGGCTTTAATCCTCGCAGTTCCGGATAAAAGGCGTATCTTATATCCCCCACCCTGCTGTTTCCAGAATTTCAGCTGAAACAATTATTTAAAAATATCTGAAAAGTTCTGAATAATTGTGGGAATTATTAAATTCCGGTGAATTACATTTTTCAAATTTTCAAACCTTATAAAACTATCTATTTTTATTATTTTTTAATTTCAAGGAGTATTTATTTTAGATATCATGTTTCCAAATATATTTGAAATATTTTCAAGAGAATAATTGATGTCCTTTTATTTATTACTATTTTTCATATTATTGCAATTTTATCTTTAATCTTAAATATATGTTTATTTATAATGATATCTATTTAGAACAAATATTGTATACAGTCAAACACATATATATTATAATTAATATATATATTGCTAATTATATTTTTGTGTTTGACTGTATACAATATTTGTTCTAAGTAGATATCATTATAAACATATATTTGTAATTAATGTATCATTATTATATTTTATATATACATTTTAATATATCACTCATTATACACATATAAGATTTTCAAAATTAATTTCCTTATTAATGTTAGCGCATAATTCATGTGTTATAGTAGTGAGATAAATTTACAATAATATGAAAAATAGTAATAAGTAAATGGACGTCTCTCTTGAAAGTATTTCAAATATATTTGGAAACATGGTATCTCAAATAAGTAGTATATTAATATATAATATACGTCATTTCAAAGTGTTAAAAGGATTTTAAATTCGTCAAGGAAATTTCTTCGACTGATTAATTTCTCGAGATATAGTTATTTAACAGCCGTTATATTATTATAAATTGAATATATTTTCTGGAATAATTACGTCCATGAAGAATAACTCGATCGCATAGCGTGCTGAAAATTTAAGGGACTATATATTCTCAAGTTAAATCTTACTCGCGACATTCCTCGATTCCACGCTAAAGGTGCTTCTAATTGTTTCGTCTGCGCAAACTTTGTATATGTCCGACACCTTATGCCCTGTTGTTACGCTTCCGTGAATGCATCGCCTGCGAAGTTATCGTGAAAACATCGAGATTACCAGACAGAGAAACACGAACGAAATTGTCTAACACGGCGCGTTTAATTATGCACTTTCTTCACAGGGAACAATCCTAGTTTCCGTAACATTATACAGCGAAATTTTGTAACAGATATTCCTGGCGACATCGAGGTATCTCTGCTGTGTTAAAGAGGAAAGGGTATATCGTATATCACAAAAAATAAAATAAGCGAAGCAAAGTGCGTAATGAACGTAGTTTAACAGCAAGTTTCGTGTAAAGTTGGATTACAGTTATGCAAGTACTCCTGTAGACCTCATCTTGTCTACAGTGTGCGGACTGAAAACGTAGCAACTAGCTAATTAAAGTAATTGTTATTTTACTTCTTCACTTCATTCTGCGGGATTTAATCTCCTATAGAGGTGCTAACTGTAGAAGTATAGAGTAGGAAAAATTTCATACTACCTTCAGAAGTGTTACAAATATTAATCACATACGAGATTGAAAGAGCAGATTGAAAGAAGAATAAAAATAAAGAAGAAATTGAGGAAACAGGAAATTAATTGAATTAAGTAGAAAAGAAGGTGAATGAAATACAGTGTCGAAGAGTAAGGAAGATTATGGGTGATTGTTTTAGTCATCGATGACTATGTAACAAAAAACATAAATTACTACTTAAAATAGGTACACAATAAATAGAAATAATGAAAATTTTCAAAATAGTTTGCTTTTGCCGTAAACCAAAAATCGGGTTATAATTTAATATAGCTTCTATTTTCTTTATACTATCGAAAACATTCAAATGAACTCAGGAATCATCGACAAATGATATTCTTATTTATACAGTATCAAGTTTATCGTAATGGAAATAGAAATACTTGACAGCAGATTTCTCATGGATTGTTAGAAGAGTAGAATGCAAAACTAATTAATTTATAGTATAATTGCATACACACAATTGTACATACAATACAGATCGTTTATTTTGAAAGTGATGCAAGTCTATTTTCTGTTGTTTCGTGAAAATTAAGGGTTAGCCTATTTGTCAATTAAAAAATATATGTTAATTATGTCAAGTCTGCCAATGTTCCTATTAATTTGTCAATATGTAATTTGATTATATAAATTTCTTTTAGGCGAATTTATCTAAAATTATGTATATTTATGGGTTAAGGGACTTACACTACTTTCATAATTAGTCAATTGTAAAAATTATTTAATTTCAATTTTGAAAAATTTAATATCACTAAAAATATATTTCGTATAAATCCAATTTTGTTTTTAAATAATAACAAGAAATAAAATAAGAGTAGTATTTTTCATTTTGAACGTTAATTATATTTATATATTGCTGAACTTAATATAAGATATTGGTATTATGTATTTATGCTCTTCATGTGGCAGTGTTTTGAAATATTCATGATGCACAGGAGGTATATAAGGAGTATATATAACTGCTCCATATCCTTAGATTTTTTGTATGTAATAAACATCGTGATGCAAAGGCGCCAGGGTGATTTTTAAAAATTTGGTGGTTTAACCAGAGATATAGATATATGATAATCTAGATAGATCGAGATACAGATATATAATAATATGATAAATCTAAAGTCTTAAATTCTATGATCTCCATTGATGTTTTCAATTGTCATAAAATAATATTTATTTACTATTTCTTCTTACCTATATCACTATCTTATGTTAATATGAAATTATCCATTTTTGGAGGAAAATAAAATAAGTAACCAAAAATAATAACTTTCCACTAGTGGCCACTGACCCTGCCACCTGCCTATGGAAATTGGACTTACACCACTTTTATAATCAATGGTTACACTATGTCTTTTATCAGTCAATTTTAAATTAAACATTTGTATTTTTTAACATATTAAATACTAACTATAGTTAAAAATAACCAGTAGTGGCCACTGACCCTGCCACCTGTCTATGGAAATTGGACTTACACCACTTTTATAATCAATGGTTACACTATTTCTTTTATTAGTCAATTTTAAATTAAACATTTGTATTTTTTAACATATTAAATACTAACTATAGTTAAAAATAAAAAGTTTACACTAAATTTAGCATAAGTTACGTGATATATAATTCTTTTTTTTAAATAGACTTGCACCACTTTCAAAATAAATGGTCCATATGTATTTCACATATATATATATGTGAATATAAATAACCTAATCTAATGAATATATATATCCTAACCTAATTTCAAATATCAAAAGACATATCTATAATATTAAACCTTGTATACACTTCGCAATTGAATTAATAGGACAAAGGGCAAGTAAATAAATTCGTAAAGGAAATTGCAACGTGAAAAAGAAAAGTGATTATTATTGCTGGTGAAACGTGAATATATTGCTTAAAGTGTAATATAATTACCAGTTAATGCAGTTACACGTGGGTTTCAGGAGTCCACCGAAGTGCAACCATAATGTGTTACCCGTGGTCACAAATTGATTGTAAAACGTTTTCCGGGGTTCACGATAACTGTAAAGTGGTGGTCATTGTTTGGTAAATAAAAGCAAGTTGCTCGTGGTCGCGTGGTAATTGTCACTTATTACGTCGCCAGGCGCTCGAACGAAAGTGGTATCACCTACTCTGATTTGTTACAACTTATTTACGTCAAAGCAGACGATCGTCTTATGGCGAGAGAGCGGGGGAAGAAAAATGCGAAGAGAAGCTCGCATCCACGTAATGCAGTCCATTCGCATTATGCAAACGGCACGAATCGAACAGGGCTGAATAAAATCGACGTAAGATATCTTATTCCATCTTACTTTGGCCATGTAATGTATCTAAATGTATTCGTCGGAGGAAGATATTTCGTGGATATTTTCAACGGAACTAATGTCGAACACAAACACGGAATAATTCATCATCGAGAAGGTAAAGAAAACTGACGAGCTAAACTGGCCCCTTTACGTAAGAAATTCGATACAACGCGAGTCAATTCCGTATCTCTTACGCGATCTGTGAAAGGAAATGCAAAGGAGATGTAACTGGACGTTACTGCGAATTAAATCTTCGTTATTACGAAATTTTACATTACGATTATTAAAGCGAAATCGAGCACTGCAAGATACCGTGGAAAGTTCTTCGTGAAAGAGTATACGCGTTACGAGATAGACGAGCGTGGTGAACTTTGCATTACGAGATGCACTTTTAACGACTTCTATAGATCTATAGAAAGCAGAGAGTGGATTAATTAAATAGGAAATAAGATTGTTAGAAGAGACTGAAGTATCTTTGCTCTTAATTGAGGTGAACGATGACTCGTGAGTAACGAGACGAGTATATAGAGAGTATACGGAGAGTATACAGAGTTGCAATAATGTTCATAAATTATTGAATGTCTAGCAATCAATATATTCAAGCGCATATCAGATTGAAGTTATACATTGAACCTCGTGCAAAATTTAAAGATCTGTGTTAATACAATTTTTCTCAGAAGAAAGTAAGAAACACGAAATATGGTAATTGTGAGAATTATTTTATAAAATATTACAGAAAATATTTTTCACTTTAAATAGCTTATTTAGGGAAAAGCTTATTTATTTTAACGATGTGAACTTAGGTTATTTGAAATAAAAATTAATTGTAAGAATTATTTTATAAAATATTATAGAAAATATTTTTTACTTCAAACAGCTTATTTAGGGAAAAGCTTATTTATTTTAACGAAGTAAACTTTTATTTGTTACTTGAAGAAAAGGAAATTACAGATTTATTTCGAATATTTATCTAGTGCCTTTGTGGCCTAATGGCGATATCTAAAAATTCCCACACTGATGGCAATTTTCTAATGTTGCTGTTAGGCCACAATACCACTTGATAACTATCGATAACTATTCGGAAGAAATCTCTAATTTGGTATAATAAAGCTTTAATAATAAATATCTCAAAAACTATCGAATAGTTGCCCTTATAATGGTACATTTTCATGAACTCCTTGACTAAATCTACAAACCTGCAAAGTTTCAACTAAATCAATGACCAGAAGGACTTGCACTCTCCTTCTTAGAAGTATATCATATTTCTAAAA
Source organism: Eufriesea mexicana (assembly GCF_001483705.2). NCBI lineage: Eukaryota > Metazoa > Arthropoda > Insecta > Hymenoptera > Apidae > Eufriesea > Eufriesea mexicana. The sequence goes on from NW_016910743.1 coordinate 579,695, forward strand.
TTTGTATTTTCATATTTTTATACTTTTATATTTATATTTCTATTTTTATAAATATTTTTGAATTTTTATATTATCGTATTATTCTTTTCCTATAGTAGAATATAATTCTTGTCATAATTGTATTACAGAAGCGTATGCGGACACAGAGAAACGATACAGTTTCACTTTTCCACTTCTCTTGTATACATAGACATTTAATTCTCTTATTACGATCACAATCTGAACCCTCTTATTCCAGCGAATCAGTAGATTCCTGTTTCGCTTGAAACAAAAAATCTCAGGCTAAATTCGCTTCCCATTCAGTTTCTTAATTGCAGTGTCCGACAATACGCGGAAAAGTATCGCGAAACTCGTTCGAATTGAAAAAGAACTTGAACCAGTCGTTTAATCGTGTTATATCCGATAACGATATTAATGTGTTCGACATGCTCACTCAGTTTTAAACGAAACCTGATTCCGTGCTTAATACATTTATTTCGCTAATAACCAGTCACGCATAAAATATTTATGCCACTCGATAGAGATTATCGTCTTCAGTTTATGTTTCGGCTTAGAATCAACGAAATGCATTACAACCGATTTTGACATTGCAGGGTAATAATTCTATAGTACATATCTCTGTGTGAGTATCCAATTATACGATGCTACATAACGTATGACGTGGTTCCCTAATGATAACACGGTTTTAATAGTGATAATTAATTTTGTATTTTTAAATTAACTATTTTACGAGAATTTTATAATTAGAAATAATAACAGAAAATTTATCCATTAAACATTATATAACTTTGTGTCATATAGATATTAAAATTTAGTTTAATAAATATCGATAATGCGAGATGTCAATAATATTATTTGATATCATTAATTATATAATAGTAATTTCTTTTCCCTCGTTATTTACAAAAATGATTATTTATATTAACCCTTTGCACTCGACGATTTTTTGGCTAGAGATGGGTAGAAATTCAATGATTCTCTACTAAAAAAATGACGATACTTTTTTGAGCAGTGAATAAAGAATTGTATAATAACAGAATTGCAGAATTATTTGATTTCGATATCTCTCACACTGTTACGTTACATTAAATTTGACATTAATTAATATCGATGTTCGAAATTCTATGAAATGGCGAGTGGAGGGCGCCTCTCGAGTGCAAAGGGTTAAAAACCTGTGTTTGCTATCAAAATTACTTCTTGTGAGAATTTTGAGACATCCAATATACATTTCATTTCAAAATATTAAAAATTTTCTGTTTGAAGAAATGAAGAAGATAATGTAAGCACACCTATAAACTCTACATAATGGTTTTATTTTTCCAATCTTGTAAATTTAAAACCTTGTAAATTTTAAATCGTTATAAGGGAAACAGATGTAATACAAAATAAGGGACAAAATCATTAAATTTGATATATTAACCCTTTGCACTCGACGATTTTCGGGCTAAAGAAGGGTACGAGTCGAAAAATTTTCTGCTATGGGGCATATATTGATATTTTTTGAGCAGTAAATGAGAAATCGTATAATAACTAGCACGTAGAATTATTTAATTTCGGTACCTTGCACACTGTTATATTATTTTAAATTTGACATATTAATTAATATCGAGTTTCGAAATTTTATCAAATGACGACTGAAAGGCGTCTCTCGAGTGCAAAGAGTTAATAATTTTATTTTTTAAATCTATATTTCTATATCACAAACCACTGAGAAAATATTTAAACGCTAATACTGTACTCGCAATAGCTCCGAGTTAGGCTAAGCGTAACCCTATACGCTATGGTAAATAATAGTTAGCCTTAGTGAAAATAGCTTATTTATTTTAACGATGTGAACTTAGGTTATTTGAAATAAAAATTAATTGTAAGAATTATTTTATAAAATATTATAGAAAATATTTTTTACTTCAAACAGCTTATTTAGGGAAAAGCTTATTTATTTTAACGAAGTAAACTTTTATTTGTTACTTGAAGAAAAGGAAATTACAGATTTATTTCGAATATTTATCTAGTGCCTTTGTGGCCTAATGGCGATATCTAAAAATTCCCACACTGATGGCAATTTTCTAATGTTGCTGTTAGGCCACAATACCACTTGATAACTATCGATAACTATTCGGAAGAAATCTCTAATTTGGTATAATAAAGCTTTAATAATAAATATCTCAAAAACTATCGAATAGTTGCCCTTATAATGGTACATTTTCATGAACTCCTTGACTAAATCTACAAACCTGCAAAGTTTCAACTAAATCAATGACCAGAAGGACTTGCACTCTCCTTCTTAGAAGTATATCATATTTCTAAAATTTGTATTTTCATATTTTCATATTTTTATACTTTTATATTTATATTTCTATTTTTATAAATATTTTTGAATTTTTATATTATCGTATTATTCTTTTCCTATAGTAGAATATAATTCTTGTCATAATTGTATTACAGAAGCGTATGCGGACACAGAGAAACGATACAGTTTCACTTTTCCACTTCTCTTGTATACATAGACATTTAATTCTCTTATTACGATCACAATCTGAACCCTCTTATTCCAGCGAATCAGTAGATTCCTGTTTCGCTTGAAACAAAAAATCTCAGGCTAAATTCGCTTCCCATTCAGTTTCTTAATTGCAGTGTCCGACAATACGCGGAAAAGTATCGCGAAACTCGTTCGAATTGAAAAAGAACTTGAACCAGTCGTTTAATCGTGTTATATCCGATAACGATATTAATGTGTTCGACATGCTCACTCAGTTTTAAACGAAACCTGATTCCGTGCTTAATACATTTATTTCGCTAATAACCAGTCACGCATAAAATATTTATGCCACTCGATAGAGATTATCGTCTTCAGTTTATGTTTCGGCTTAGAATCAACGAAATGCATTACAACCGATTTTGACATTGCAGGGTAATAATTCTATAGTACATATCTCTGTGTGAGTATCCAATTATACGATGCTACATAACGTATGACGTGGTTCCCTAATGATAACACGGTTTTAATAGTGATAATTAATTTTGTATTTTTAAATTAACTATTTTACGAGAATTTTATAATTAGAAATAATAACAGAAAATTTATCCATTAAACATTATATAACTTTGTGTCATATAGATATTAAAATTTAGTTTAATAAATATCGATAATGCGAGATGTCAATAATATTATTTGATATCATTAATTATATAATAGTAATTTCTTTTCCCTCGTTATTTACAAAAATGATTATTTATATTAACCCTTTGCACTCGACGATTTTTTGGCTAGAGATGGGTAGAAATTCAATGATTCTCTACTAAAAAAATGACGATACTTTTTTGAGCAGTGAATAAAGAATTGTATAATAACAGAATTGCAGAATTATTTGATTTCGATATCTCTCACACTGTTACGTTACATTAAATTTGACATTAATTAATATCGATGTTCGAAATTCTATGAAATGGCGAGTGGAGGGCGCCTCTCGAGTGCAAAGGGTTAAAAACCTGTGTTTGCTATCAAAATTACTTCTTGTGAGAATTTTGAGACATCCAATATACATTTCATTTCAAAATATTAAAAATTTTCTGTTTGAAGAAATGAAGAAGATAATGTAAGCACACCTATAAACTCTACATAATGGTTTTATTTTTCCAATCTTGTAAATTTAAAACCTTGTAAATTTTAAATCGTTATAAGGGAAACAGATGTAATACAAAATAAGGGACAAAATCATTAAATTTGATATATTAACCCTTTGCACTCGACGATTTTCGGGCTAAAGAAGGGTACGAGTCGAAAAATTTTCTGCTATGGGGCATATATTGATATTTTTTGAGCAGTAAATGAGAAATCGTATAATAACTAGCACGTAGAATTATTTAATTTCGGTACCTTGCACACTGTTATATTATTTTAAATTTGACATATTAATTAATATCGAGTTTCGAAATTTTATCAAATGACGACTGAAAGGCGTCTCTCGAGTGCAAAGAGTTAATAATTTTATTTTTTAAATCTATATTTCTATATCACAAACCACTGAGAAAATATTTAAACGCTAATACTGTACTCGCAATAGCTCCGAGTTAGGCTAAGCGTAACCCTATACGCTATGGTAAATAATAGTTAGCCTTAGTGAAAATTTCTTTGCGAAATTTTTCACGACATTCTAAAAATATACCATTGGACGAAATAATAACGTATTCAAAATCAGGTGTAAAGGATTAATTAACCCTTTGAATTCGAGAGGCGATTCTCAGTCACCATTTAATCAAATTCTAGAGATCATTGTTAATTAAGATCTCAAATTTAAAATTGTCCAACGACGCGTGAAATATCGAGGTAAAATAATTCTGTTTTAATTAATTAAATTACAATAATTAATCTGCACTTCCTAGTTACCGTTTTGAAAACATCGTCGACTTTATGGCAGGAAGTCTACGAATTACTATGCTTCTGTAACGAAAATATCGCCGAGTGCAAAGGGTTAATATCGATCTTCCAAATTTTATGAAACGGTGACCGAAGTTCACCCCTCGAGTGGAAAGGGTTAATTTTCGAGCAAGCTCCCTAAATAACACTAGTCGAATCGTTATTCGGTATGTACATATTACTTGATAGAAATTAGGCTCGATTATGGTACATAGTTAACACTGTTCGTTGCGCTTAGCTACAACTTCAACTCGGTTGAACAGTTCTCGTTGCACTTAATTAGAAGTTCGCTTAGCAGGCATCACAGCATCTTGCATTTCCTTCACCCTGGATTCGACAAGTACCAATCCGCAACGAGACCAACGCGAACAATATTTCTCATCGACCATCGAACCGTCTCTCGAAACACCTCCTTACCTAACCAACCTCTTACCAAAACCAACAACAGACACCATTCCGTATCATAAACCTTAACCCTCCTCCGAAAAGCAAGAAGCAGAACGAAATTACATAAAAGCGATAAGTAAAAGTAAAAACAATAAAAGATTTTTTGGAAACTATTGGGTTGGCAACTAAGTGATTGCGGATTTTGTCAATAGATGGATTTTGCACATACTTTTGTTTTGTCAACGTGTTCAAGGCACCTAACTTATATCGTTTTCTCGTTGTTTGGACTTCCGCCTTTAATTTAGCTGAAAAATTGTATCGATTAGTTATTTAGTTTCGTTTTTATCCCAATTTAAAAATGGAAGAACAAGACGCGCATTTCGGACATATTTCATTGTTTTATTTTCGAAAAGGCAAGAACGCATCGCAAGCATGCAAGAAGTTATGTGCCGTAAATGGGAATGAAGCCTTGAAAGAAAGAGAGTGTCAAAATTGGTTTGCCAAATTTCATTCTGGTGATTTTTCACTGAAAAATGCGCAACAATATGGCCGTCCAGTTGAAGTCGATGAGACCCATATCAAGGCCATTATCGATTCAGATCGTCATAGCACAACACGTGAGATCGCAGAGAAGCTCAATGTATCGCATACATGCATTCAAGAAAAATTAAAACGGCTTGGTTATGTCAAGAAACTCGATTTATGGATCCCTCATCAGCTTAAGGAAATTCAATTGACGCAACGCATTAGCATCTGCGATTCGCTTCTGAAACGCAACGAAATTGATCGATTTCTGAAACGACTGATAACTGGCGACGAAAATTGGATAGTTTATAACAACGTTAATCGGAAAAGATCTTGGGTGATGCAAGATGAACCAGCCCAGACGACAGCAAAATCTGAGATTCGCCAAAAAATGTTGTATTTTCCTTCTTATTTAAAATCCGCAATCACTTAGTTGCCAACCTAATACATCCGCGTGCCTACCGTTGAGACAATTTTCGGCTCACTCTGTATAAGTGTGGAGCACGGGGTACGTAGTGTACATGCTCGCGCATCGCTCGCTCGTTCGCGCGGTTCACCAAGCGAGACAACCGCGTGTCTACCGTTGAGACAATTTTCGGCTCACTCTGTATAAGTGTGGTGCACGGGGTACGTAGTGTACATGCTCGCGCATCGCTCGCTCGTTCGCGCGGTTCACCAAGCGAGTTATCATGGAGAACGCAGGGAGGGGAAAGGAGAAAGCGAAAGAGAGTAGTCGATACACGGCGGCGGAGAGGGAGCGATGACGCGGGGCGGGGGAGGGGAGGGAGAGGCCGCTACCAACGACTAGTTACACGTATGAAATAATCTATTATCTGGAAAGGGGAGTTATCTGGTGCGGGCATTGAATCGCCAAGGTCGCGGTGAAGTCTTGACGGAGAAAGGAAGACGGAAGGAAGGCTGGTAGACAACGACGGAGAGAGACGGAATGACAGATAGAGCGATAAAGGAAGAGAGAAGTCTCACCGCGGTCAACGAACCTCCTTCGGCGCTGCGGCTCAGGCCTCACGTACGTATCTACGTTAGCGATGTTACTAACGCAGCGACGATCTACGTACGTACGTAAGTACGTAAGCCCGTATAGGAGGTACCAGCCTACCATTCAGTCGGCGCTGCTCTCGCTGCCTAGGCGCCCACGATCTACAGGGTGTTTCCATGTACGCGCCAAGCCAGTGCGCACACGCTGCGCGCCGCTTACCCGGCATGCCCGACTTGCCCAACGCGATCACAGTGCCCAGGCGGCAGCCGCGTTTGTTTACTTTGCATGATGTTTCTGCGGAGAGATTAAGTAGAGTACGGCTGCTCCAGTCGTCGTTGAGAGGCGGTAATAGTTGGATACTAATAAAGTTAGAAAGTATTCGACTGTGACGAAACAGGTTGGCAAACGACGAGTGTTTTACTTTCTGGGATTGTCGCTTTGCTATAGACGTACGTTCGCGGTTATCTGCTAGTGAACCGTAGTTTGTCTTTGTATGCTTCGTATGTTGTATTTCGTGTTTTATTTTTTATTCTGTACCGTGGCCTACGTTCTGTATTATATTTCTCATTCTACGTTTTGCGTTCTGTTAGGTATTCTAGGTATTACATTATGTTCTATATTCCATATTTTGCGATATGTTCTACATTCCACATTTCATCCCCTGTCTTATATTACATTCTATATTCTGTATTCTACATTGTATACCGTGTCGTATAGTGTATTTTATATTCTACATTTTACGTTTTGTCCCATATCGTATATTGTCTTATATTCTATATTGTACATTGTATAATTTTTGATATTCTACATTCTACATTTTGTAGCATATTCTATAGTATATTCTATGTTCTACACTCTAGATTTTGTCCTATATATATTTTTATATTCTATATTCGACGTTTTATCATTTTCGTCACACATTCTGTAGTATATTCCATACTTTATATTACGTTCTGTATTCTATATTTTACAACCTCTATTCTATATTGTATTCTGCATTCTACATTCTATATTACATTCTATATTCTACATTTTTTATTCCATATTATACTCTTATATTTTAATAGTATATTTTATATTCTACATTCTACATTTTAGCCTATATGATTTTTTATATTCAATATTCTTTATTCTATATTCTATATTGTGTATTCTATATTCTATATTCTAAAATTTTGTACCATATTCCATAGCATATTCTATGTTCTACATTCTATGTTTTCTCCCATATACATTTTTATATTCTATAATCCTCGTTTCATCATTTTATCCTACATTCTATATTATATTCCATACCCTATATTATATTCTGTATTCTATATTCTACAACTTTTATTCTATATTCTATTCTATATTCTACATTAAATATTTTATCCCACATTCTATATTATATTCTATATTCAATATTCTGTATTCCATATTCTATGTTCTTTATTCCATATTATACTCTTATATTTTAATAGTATATTTTATATTCTACATTCTACATTTTATCCTATATGAATTTTTATATTCAGTATTCTTTATCCTATATTCTATATTGTGCATGTTCTATATTGCATATTCTAAAAGTTTGTACCATATTCCATAGTATATTCTATGTTCTACATTCTATGTTTTCTCCCATATACATTTTTATATTCTATAATTCTCGTTTCATCATTTTATCCCACATTCTATATTATATTCCATATTCAATATTCTGTATTCCATATTCTACATTCTTTACTCTATATTGTATTTTGTATTTTGCATTCTATATTATGTACATTCTGTATTCCATATTCTATAACCTATATTATGTATCGTATTCTCTATTCTACATTGCACATTTTATCCCACATTCTATATTCCATCTCCTACGTCCTACATTAAAATTTTTATCCTCTATTCTATACGTGTCTTGTATAAATTTATTTTCGTACAAAACCATTTCCAGTTTTGAATCGTAATCACGGATAAGCATAGTTAGCGATTTTAATACTATACGAAGCCGATACGTGGTTTAGTCTAAATCAATTACGATTTTATTTAACATAGTCTGAGCTATAGCGTTCGAAGATAGCGTTCTAATATCCAATGTACATTTGCACAATTTGTGTTTCTTCATGCCGCGAGTAGTAATGGTATCGCGATACCTGCTGCGCGATAGGAAACACCCTGTATATGTGCACCTAGTAAAGTGCCTCACAGTGCTTCCTCCTCCCGTACTTCTTTCTCTCCTCCTCCTCCATCCAGTTCCCTTTCTTCCTCTTCTATTGCTTCTTCGCCACCTTCACCACCTTCTTCCTCAAGTTGGACTCCTCTTTCTTTGCGAGCACGCTTCTGGAGTACCGGCGTCGCAAAGCTGGAGGTTCCTGCTAAATAACAAGTGCTTAGATTTACCTAGCGAGCCTTCTTGCTTTCTTTGTCATGTTCACGGTCGCCTGCTAGCTTTCCCGATAACAGCCGCCACGGAATGACGTCTCTGGCGTCTCCGATAGCCACCGGACCCAATAATTAGGAGGAATATCGACAGGAGAACCACGCGATTCTCCAATGAGCGGTCGCCTTTAACGCAATACCTACGGCGGAATGAGAGTGTCGATATACTGTTCTAGCGAAACGCGTACCACTGGGATGGACGCCATCGCGTATCCTCGTTTTTTCCACACGGTGAAAATCGCCATGATAACACGGTGAATTTGATTTAGGTTCGCGAGCCATCCGAGCAGTCGTCGTTTTGTAAAAACAACCGCCACGTCCTGCGATTTAGCGTGATTAGCGGCGTACTCGGAACACTTTGTATCCCTTGGAACGTGAGATTAAAATTTTACGTCTTCTCCGGTATCGTTTGAAGCGCGAAGGTCTGAAAAATGTGAAAATGTTTAGTAAGCCGGAGGAATTCCAATAGCTTGGAACCCCTGAAAGCTAACGGGTGTGAACGATGCCGAGAATAAAAGAGGCTGTGATAGATAACGCAAAAAGTTCTGTAATGGTCATTTCCCTCTATAATTATATTTTCCATAGCCTGCAATTTATCTCTATAACAAAGGTCAACTTTCTTTCGAGAATCGGAAAATTAATAGATACGGGCATCTTCGTGTTTTAAAATTAATTGTAAATCTCTAATTTTAGCCTGCGATAGCAGTTCCTATCGGAGTTACAAGATACAGAAAACGATGTTTCTTCGTTCAACGATTGCCTTCACCTATTTTAAGCCATTATTTTAAGTACTACCTTAAGTCGATGTGTTTCTCGCATCTCGTATCCCCTGTTTGCTTTAAAAACGGGACTTACGTGTAACCTTAATTAATAAACAGTATTTATACGCTACATTATACTGCTATCCTATTTTTAATCTGGACGTGACAGTTATTTCTCGAATCATTCGTTATTCCACAAAATTCTTGAAGTTGGAGAAACACTAGATGTGTTTACAGTAGGTCTTGTTGTGATCCATCGATATTTTATTATGGTCTACTATTTCTTAAAATTTCGTTTCACAAATTCTTCGTGAGATTCATCGAGTTCAGTTTTCACCAAATTCAGTTGACTATATATATTTCTCGATTCTTCTAGTTTAGTGATATTCAGTAATTATTTAAAACACATACGATTCACTGAGTCGACTTACACGCGACTTTCGTTAATTTATTTATTGCAAAAAGATTTCACGAATGACAATAAATTCGAAAGTGAACGACAAAGAAGTGACATTTGTAGAATCACCAATTTATGGAAATGATTTTCAATTTAATTTATTATATAGAGATGGTCACTATTGCGGATAGAAATGAATAAAAATATCTTCCACGTTTTCTAACAGTTAACAAATTAATATATTTAGATAATAATATTTAAATATTGATAACAATTCTAAGTAAACTATTTTAAACACAGAGATTGACTCTATCTTGTAAATTCTTTTCTCTCTCTCTCATTCTTATTAATCTTTTGCACTCGAGGGGTGCCTCTCAGTCGCCATTTAATCAAATTCAAAAGATGGATGTTAATTAATATATCAAATTCACAATTATTCAACGATGCTTGGAATGTCGAAGTAAAATAATTCTACGTGTTAATTTGCATACGATTTCTTATTTACCATTTTAAAAATATCGTCGATTCTATGACAGAAAGTCTTCGAATAACTATTTTTCTGAAACGAAAAAGTCGTCGAGTGCAAAGGTTTAATCTTGCGAAATTATATATATATATAGTTCCTCTTTTCTAAATATGTACAAAATTTTTCGCCTTTTTATTCGAAAGCTTGAAACAGGATTATTTTACTCGTTGATTTATTCCGTTTTCGGATAGTAACCCTAGTTTTTCGAAACTTATGCTGATAATTTGATGGCAAGCATCAGTGGCGGAATTGGGATCGTGTTATCAGAAACGGCGGGTTCTCGTGGATAAACTTTATCCTTTGTAAAGCCCCTGGAGAAGAAATCTAGAGGCGTCAAATCAGGAGACTTTGGGAAGAGTATCGTGCCTCCTCTTCCTCTCCAACGGCCAGGAAACATGTTGTTCAGCGTTTCTCGAACCCTGCGGTCATTATAAACAGGAGCAACATCAAACCACATCCGTACTGTGATGGCGAGTAGAACGTCTTCTGGGGGTTTCGAAGTTCATTTTGAAGTTTTGAAGCGAACCAACTCTTGCTGATAGCGGTTCAAGCGAAGGGAGGCTTTAAACGACTGTAAATAACCTTAAATAATATTGCAAGATCAATGCATCTAAAGTCAATTTATTCGTTTCAGAACTGTATTACATGACGAGCAAGAATGAAAGTTTGTAAAACTAAGATTACTTTGAAATGTCAGAGGCATCTCCATGTAATTCTTAGTTTAACATCAGATACTTCATTTCTTCGATCATAATGAGTTTTGTTTGGAATGGTTCTTCCAGTTATGTATAACTATTGTTACAATTTAGTTGTAGTTATACTGAGTGAGTTTAGTGATTTATGTTTGGTAATTAGTAACTTTAGTAATACTGAATTTTTGTAATTTAGGAATATTGCATTTTTTGGATATCTACATTTAGTAAATATGACTTGGCTCAGTTTTAATTCCAAGCAATATTTATAGGAGGTTGATAAATTCCAAATTTTTAGCTTTTATAGTTACTAAAAATAGGCAAGTACTTTCAGCAAAATTAATATTAATTATTATTGAATTATAGTAATATTTGCATACTTGCATATATTTACTTACTTCATTATTATTATCTATATATATTATCTATATATATATTTATTTATTTATATATAATTTACGGGTAGCCCCATTAGTATACATTTGTAGATTTAACAAGTTCTATATGGAGAACATTATATATAAAAGACGTTACAGTATAAATTAGACATATCTAAATAATAGTTTATGAAAGGAATTGACCAATTCAGTGAAGAAATCTAGCTCGAAAGTGGTCCTTTCTGCAAGTTCGCAAATTCAGTTTACACGGACGGTGTTTCCGTATCTGGAAGTGTATTTGCAAGGCAGGAATGATCGCAATGACCTCAGTGATCTAACAGGCGAATAAAAGTTGATAGAGGAAAGTAGTGCGAAACAGATAATGATGCCATTAATTAATTTAAATAAGAAGACTAGAATAGTAAGAATAGTATTTATGCATACATTATAGCTCAGTGAATCCAAATATTTCAATTTATTAATATTTAAACTATTAAAATAGGTTAATATTAATTAAATAGCAAGGATTAGTCAAAATTAAAATTTGTATGAACTTAAAATTCGATCAATCTTATCATATGTAAAATTACATTAAATATAAATAAGCTTTATAAAGCCTCACTAGCATAGTAATTAATGAAATAAAATATTTTGTATAGTTTTGTTCCTCATTATTATTCACTATTTATCCTCATCAATTGAAGTACGAATTAAAATACAACTCGAGGGGTTTTCACTTCTTCAATATGTTGGCACATTTCTACTTCTTAACTTTTGACATTGCTGTCACGTTAGGTGGAACTCTGTTTACGATTATACATTCTGTTTCTAACTGTTCATAGCATCTCTGGCTTTAGTTGACATCTCTATATTTAGCACATAAGATTCCGTTACGTTTTGCACTTCGACAAAGTTTTCTACGAAGCGGTAAACATTTGTTTTCATTGATGCGTGAGAGACATGTTCGCCAAGTAACGTGTGGCGCAATGCCAGTGATCGAAAGGCTACTGCAAAAATCATATTCACGATAAATGCCCAAGTTTCGTTAGTTTCCTATATTCCTTATTTTCCAGCATGCTCGGAATACCGTAGATGGAGATTTTCTGCTATGCAAAGCATAAGAAGTGAGAGACTTGTGGAGATGATAGCTAAAATAGGTACTTACAAATACCTAACAAAGAAATAGAAATGTACTAGAAACTATTAAAATAGAATTTTTGATTTGTAACTTTGTTTCGTTATTATTATAATTTTGTAATTAATTTCTGTTATATTTTTTTAATTACTTTTAATAATTTTGTTGGTAATGATTAATTAACTTATTGAAGTAGTTGAATTTGATGTAGGAGCTATACTGTATTCAGAAATTAAGAAATAGAATTAATTTCAAAGATTGAATTGGTTGAATTGATCGACAATAGTTAATGAGTGTAGTTGATGATATAAATAATATAATTCGTAATCGATTAAAGCAATTAACAAAAGGTTTGAACGAATGATTTTCTAGTATTCAATAATGCTATTAAAATCGAATTGTTCATTTGTAATTTTATTTCGTTATTATAGTTTTACAATTAATTTCTGTTATGTTTTTTTAGTTACTTTCAATGATTTTGTTGACAATGATTAATTAATTTCTTGGAACAGTTAAAATTGATGTAGTAGCTATATTGAATTCTGAGATTAAGACATAGAATTAATTTCACAGATTAAACTGGTTGAATTGATCGACGACGGATAATGAGTGTAGTTGTTGGTATAAATAATATAATTCGTAATTGATTATAGCAATTAGCAAAAAGTTTGAATGAACAATTTTCTATTATTCAATAATGCTATTAAAATCGAATTTTTGATTTGTAGTTTTGTATCGTTATTATAGTTTTGTAATTAATTTCTGTTATATTTTTTTAATTACTGTCAATGATTTTGTTGATAATGATTAATTAACTTCTTAGAATAATTGAATTTGATATAGGAGCTATACTAAATTCAGAGATTAAGAAATAGGATTAATTTCAAAGATTAAACTGATTAAATAGAGTGACGATTAATGAGTGTATCTGATGACATGAATAATGTGATTGGTAATTGGTTATAGTAATTAACAAAAAGTTTGAACGAACGATTTTCTAGTATTCAGTAATACTGTTAAAATCGAATTATAGATTTCTAATTTTATTTCGTTATTATAGTTTTACAATTAATTTTTGTTACAATTTTTTAGTTACTTTTAATAATTTTGTAGGTAATGATTAATCAACGCATTGGAATAGTTAAAATTGATGTAGGAGCTATATTAAATTCAGAGATTAAGAAATAGAATTAATTTCAGAGATTGAACTGGTTGAATTGATCGACGACGATTAATGAGTGTAGTTGATGATATAAATAATATAATTCATATTTGATTAAAGCAATTAACAAAAAGTTTGAACGAGTGATTTTCTAGTGCTCAATAATGCATTTAATATGATAAATGTGGTCTCTATGAATAAATGTATGTGAGTATTCAAGGAAGAGGAGAACCGTTCAATCATGGAGGAAAATATGGTCGTTCAGAAATGGGTAGAATATGAAACGATGGAATGTAGAACACCATAGTTTTCTCTTCCAAGGTTTTTCTACCTGTTACAATATTTCGTCAGAGAACAGAGATTCTATTAAAGTTCCTTAAATTTATAGTATATTTCAAGAGTACTCTCAGAACCTTTTATTCCCATAAATATAATACTAATCTTTCTATCAATCATCCTTTTTAGTACAATTACAATATTTCATTGAAATCTTTTACATTTGGAAAAATTCTCGAGGAAATAATTTTCTCTTCTGAGAAATATAATATTTAAATATAAACTTTTCTATGAATTATTTTGTTTTTCAATATTATTATATATATCATTGTACCAAAATCTGTTAGATTTGAGAAAATTTCTTTTAAAAAATAACTTTTTCTTCTCATAAATGTATTATTAATCTTTCCATGGATTATTGTTTTCAGTATTATTACATAATTATACTGCAAAATTTCACATTCACACGAGAAACTTTCTTAAGTTTCTTAAGAATATTCCTCGAGAAATACACAAATTATTTAAAAATCAATCACTACCTTGTTTCACCGAGACAGGTATTTATCGCTAATAAATTCACCTGACTATTCATTCAATTACACAATTTAATTAAATTATTAAAACTGATTAAATTACACGTTGACATATTTACTGCCTGGAGTAGCTAGAAGTAACCACGGTACAGATAATGATACCTAAGTCTCGTTTATGTTCAGTTTCAGGATTACATTATATTTCAACTTTCCAATAAAATTACACCGGTGCAATCATCCTTCTAACATTTGCCCATCGTTTTGACCAATTCGTATCTGCACGCGGAAAATAAGACGGTGGAACATTTAATGCTTGGCTCAATTAATGAAACTAGAAAGCACCAGCAGCCGGCATTAGTCTAGAATCTAGTTAGATCCTCGCGCTTCGGGCAATATCTTCTAATCATTTGTGTTATTACGAAGATCAGGGAGCCATTTCATCTGAATCCATTGAGCACGACCGTACGATATTACAGGCAATAATTGCAGCCGTTGCGTAACCTAGGACTTAATCACACGTAACTTCAGGATATGCCTTTCATCCTCGCCACGGGACAAATCACCCTTTCTGACGTGGAATGATGCAATGTTGGTTTAACCTTAAACTCCGCGACGTATACGAATATTCGACCCGTTATCTCTGATGCTTGATACGAAGAAGGCCTGGTCGTCTTTAAAAAGCATCCCCACCTGTCCTCATTTTCTATTTGACCCATACGGTATTATCTCGCTTCAGGGACCAAGGATCCACGTTTCGCTGCAGTAATTTTAGCAGTAATACCTTTATTAAAATTCCGTTATGATAATCCAATTGGGACGAACGGGATGTCTCAATTTCGGTAAATGGCGGTTCGTTAATGGGATTAATTAAACGGGAATGTTTACCCGGCGACCGTAATTTATTGCCATTTCAGGATGTCCTCCCTTATTTTTCGAATATATGTCCATAACCGGGATAAAAGATGAGAGGACGCCGAGTGACCAATATCGAATCGCCGCGGAGGACAGAGGACAGGTCAGGAAAGAATGGCAGAGGGGAAATGGCTTTTCCCGTGTTCCTACCATTGCAGCCTTGAAAATATAGATTGACTAGGCTGCAGCTAAAGGAGTTGAAGAAGTAGTCGAGCAGTTGAATACTTGGGTCGCGCCCAAGTATTCTTCGATAAAAGCCTCACCAAGTACCTTTATGCTGTGACTCCAACCCTATACAAGAGTTCCCGTTCTTATTCTTTTTATTTTTCTCTCCCTCTCCCTCTCTCTCTATTTTATTCTACAGTGCTATGCTATTTCGAGTGCGTCAGTGCATGACGTTTGTGATTGCCACATGGTGATTTTTATTTGTTATTAACTCGAACACCTTGTAGATGACGGTATCGGTGACATTGATTCTGTGAAAGATTTCAGGTAATTTGTAGTGATCGAATAATTTATTGCAGATGTTATTACAGCTACGTGTATCTTTGCGAACGTTAATCTTTTCGCTGTCAGCAAGTCTATATGTGTGTCGACAATTTCACAGTATTTATAATTTATCTGTATGATTTTGGTAAATGAAAGAAATATTACCTGTATGGTACTTGTGAATTTAAATAACTACAGTATTTCGTTGCGATAAACGGATATGTTCATTTAAAAGAACTGCCTCATTCTTTTCGCTGTATAACTATATAACGCAACACCAAATCTCGGGACACGCGTCGATAAATACCGCGAAGCGTGAAATGGGTATCGTCGGTTGTCATTAAACGCCGCCATTTTTCCAGCGTACACGCGGCGTGCGCGCGCCATTTTAAATACTGCCGCACGGTAATTCGAAAGCACGCATTATACCAAGAGCCGTGCGCGCGCGCGCGGGTAATTTATAGATCATGTTATTAATTCGATCCCCTCTCTGTACGCGGCTCTAATTAATTTGATTTTCCAGTCGACTATGTATACTATTCACCATTCACTTGCCACTTGCCACTTTACACCGTGTCGCTTTATGGTCGTGTTTTTTGCTGCGTAAAAGTCCATATAATAGCTGAACATGCTATAATCTTCGAGGAAAACCAATAAAACGGCAATATCTCGTGTCGTTGGTCGACATTTCACGATGTCGCTGAGTCACGTGTACCGGCATCTTTTTGCAGCGACGAGCGGTACGATTCCCCCGGTCTTCTCTCATCAAGTATCGAGCATGCTACGACAACCTTCGCCAATCAAAACGAAAACATCGGCCGAGTGGATGTAATTATGGTAGGACGTTAGGCGGCGGAATTCCGCTTCGCGGAAACACTCTACGCCGTGCTGTACTAACGAAGTGGCAGTGAAAAACGATGAGAACGCTATAGAACCGTCGCTGGCTCGGCTGCCTAGTATTCTAGTATGTGTAAAGTTTGCTTAGAGCACCGCATATATAACCTTCGTGTCCTACCTGAGATGTTTTCCGCGAAAGTGGATGATGTTTGTTTTGCGGCTAACAACACCCGATTTGCGTGTATCGAAACACGATCCGGCTGCCTTTTTGCCTTCCAATTGCATTCTTGCTTCGGGAAAATGGAATGGTCATGGTTACGGTTACGTCTGTAACGCGTTCACAGTCAGCTGAGTTATTCTTGGTTAGACGACTGTCAACAGTCGCAGAAGTAGTCTCCATATCTTTTTGAGGTTAGGGATGGCAAGTTGGAGAGCCGATGTGGTTGTTCTTATTGGAGGATGATATGAAATAATTGGAAAAGTTCATAATGGTTTGGAATAATAAAAAATCGTAAAATTATTCTTTTATATACTGTAATTATATACTATTACGTATTATATAACATTGTATTATTTATTATGATACTAAACACGTAATTTAGTGTAATAGTAAGTGGTATAAGTATACACTATTGTATTGTAGTATATACATAGTGTAATATTAATTATATAATATTTTATTAATATATAGTTAGCATATATACATATACTGTGCTATACTATACTGTATCACATATGTATTTTTAATGTGCTACAGTATACTGTATTATATTATACATGTACATGTACTGTGCTATAGTATACTGTATCGCATATGTACTTTTTCTGTGCTATAGTATACTGTATTACATATGTACATGTACTGTGCTGTACTATACTGTATCACATATGTACTTTTACTGTGCTATAGTATACTGTATTACATATGTACACGTACTGTGCTATACTATACTGTATGCTACGCTATAATATAGAATAACTGTATTTGTTAAATGATATTTTAATCACTAATTCAATTACGGTTTCTTGTTCTCGCTAAATCAGTATTTAAGTTCATTTCTTCTATATTTTCTATAAAGTATATTCGAAATTTCGTGAACCTATATAATAAAGTATTTACATATGTACACATACAGTGCTATACTATAGTATAACTGTATTTGTTAAATGATATTTTAATCACTAATTCAGTTATGGTTACTTGTTCTCGCTAAATCAGTGTTTAAGTTCATTTCTTCTATACTTTCTATAAAGTATATTCGAAATTTGATGAATCTACATAATAAAGTATTTTCAATTAAAATATCACGTTCTTTATTTATTAATTTTTTAATTCAAATAATTGATATCGTTACAGCAAATTACGATAAATTTATAAAATTATAAAATCTGTTTTATATTTTTGTAAAAGATGTAATAATTGTCATAATTATGTTATTTGACTATAATATACTTGAAAATTTGTATCAATATTTTAGCTTATATGCTAAGTGAAATTACACGGAAACTTGATTGAAATAAATCACCGCACTGCTATCTTTATTACCATCTGTGTACTAAATTTGATTCCGAATGCTCTTTAGAATTCGATAATGAGTCGTAAAAAAGATAGATGCTCTTAATGTTGACTGAACGAAACGAGAAATTGTTGCGTAATTAATGACATTTTCGGAATCACTAATATCGTACCGTATCAAAAATTTATATTCATTTTAATTACGAAGTAGCTTTAATACGCTTTTATCGCCATAAACCACCGAATGGAAGCATAAATAATTGACGTTAGTTTATAATGTTATTGTGCGCCGAAAGTAATAAATTCGTATATCGATACCAATAACATTTGTAATCATCGCCAAGCAGAATGAGGTGAAATTTAAAATGCCAGTTTAGAAATTGCATTTCGCATCACAAAATTCGGCATTTAAATGAAAAATCCACTGAATGCGTTTGCTCTATGCACACTCGATATAAACCGGCACAAGAAATGCTTTGATCTCTCGTATTATTTCATATCAATTCACATTTTTAGCGCGATGAACATCCCCGTATGAATTAAACGAATTATAAAACGGTTAGGAAAAATATTTTTTCATGATTCAAAAATTTTTATTCGTATTCACGGTACGCGATGTTATATTATTATTATTATCGTATTATATTCATTGAATGGTATTACGTGTTTTCTATCGAATGAAAACGCTTTATAAAAGTTCCTTCTATCGAGAATGAAGTTCATGAAAAGTGAATGAAACCGATTCCATTTAAATGGATCTAATCATCGTATTTCTCACGTAATCAAAGTCACGCATACGTGAGAATGGTATTGCAATGGAGCTGCTGGAACAATGACTTAGAATTGCGCTAATTGATTCATTCGTCTCTATCCTGCGAACTCCGGAACTGAATTTTCGTGTTGTTCTCGCTGAAACTCCAGGCCGATCGGATCGCGAATAGGCAGCCATTGCTATCGCCGAGTAAGAATAATATTTTGAATTATTTAACAACTTTATAATTGCATCCTTTAATTAACGTCATATTTGCGCGTGACACTGTGTTTATTGCTCTTGGACATAGGAATAATGAGGGAAGTTCTTTGAAATCTTCGTACCATCAAACCTATCTCTTCTGGTAACTGAAGTATGAAATAGGATGGCAAAAAACTGTGAAGTACTGTAATTACGCGAAAGAAGAAGATTGAGAAGTTTGATTTCGAATATTTTCTGCTTTGTATAATTTATTAGCTTCGATTAAAGTAAATGTGAGAAATTCTTTTCTGTTTAGTCACTGATAATTCGCTTTCATAACCTTACTTTATCTATTGGAGGATTAGCGATAGGACAGTAATTGATAATGTGCGAAAATAAAGCGTGTTTCATCTGCAACTGATGACATGTTTTCCTATTATCATTATCAGTTGTTTTGTATAATTATGTTATTATTATTCTTAGTTTATTTATATAACTATGTTACTACTGTTATTACTATTATGTTATTTATTAGCTGTCGTTATTATAATTAATAATAGTAGTAATTAGTAATAGTGTTATTACGTCTAATAATAGTAATAGTTTAATTAATTAATTGTTCTATATATTATTAACTATGTTACTACTGTTATTACTATTATGTTATTTAATAGTTGTCGTTATTATAATTAATAATAGTAGTAATTAGTAATAGTGTTATAACGTCTAATAATAGTAATAATTTAATTAATTAATTGTTTTATATATTATTAATATTAATTATACTATTACTTTTATTAATAGTGTAGTAATTGTGTTGTACTATTTTTGACCTAATACTATTACTATTCCTATTAGTATTGTCGTTATATAATATTACTATTAGATGGTTTTACTATATTATACCATTTTTCAAAGAAAATATTTTTTTTTTTTTCATTAGTGTTATACTGTTATTGACGTAATACTATTATTATTTCTATTAGTATTTCTGTTATATAATATTACTATTAGATAATTTTACTATATTATACCATTTTTCAAAGGAAATATATTTTTTTTTCATTAGTGTCTAAAATAAAAATTAGTAAGTGATATTAGAAGTATGTTCCAATAAATTGAAATATAATTTCAAGATTGAATAACGATTTATTAGTGTCAATGCAACAATATATTTCAATAAAAATTAATAATTGATATTCGATACGAAAATGAATGAACTCCATTTATAATAATTTATACACACTTTTGTCAGGCTATCTAAATTTCCAGGAATTAATTCGATGTCTCATCATAAATCACGATTTATATTTATTTCATTGTCAAAGTCAACTAATAGTAAAGTTTAACCTTTTTGCCAGTAAATGGCTATTATAATAGTTTTTCAAATTCATCTCTATATGAGGCCATTATGGCGCACAATCAGCATATATCACGCACAGCAGCAAAGTCATTTATAAAATAACAGTATATTATTTATTATAAATATTTCTATATATTAAATTTTCCATCTATTTAAAATAACTTCATTAATGGATTAATAAACTACATACTTTATGTGACAGTAATAGCCTTATATATATTTCCTGCTGCTAAAATACCAATTTCTCTTCTCGAATAGCTGCATACTTTCATGAGAAATATCTTCGTTTTAATGCTGTTCGTATAATAGGTTACGTTTGTTTGTCTACCTAATCCTTTGTGACGAATCGTACAAGAACAAGTATGCAGTGTTATTACTTAGATAATTGAACCGAGGCAGCATGTACGTCAGTAGCAGAGAATGTGTTAATTGTATCATGAGCTGCTGTCCAATACAGGGTCAACAAAATGGTGGCCAATTTCATCATAATGGACGCTTAATAACACCGAACTATTCTTCACGAATCTCGCCCTTTCCACAAATTATCCTCTTTCGAGATAATAACTGAAGATATATTTCTTGCAAAATCGAAACCTCGAAATTCCTCGAAATCCTCGAATATTCTAAATTTTAATCGAATTTAATTCCAATTTAAATTTTCAAAGTCAAATAAAAATAAAGAAATAGATATCTCATCTGGTCGTCATCAATATTATTTTCTGAAAGAATTTTTATTATAATCGGTATCACAGTTGTAAAAATGGAAATAAATTAGATTTAGAAACAATTCGAGTGCTAGTGTTCCCCAATAAAAATTTGTATTGTATTCCTTTTTGTGTACAAAAAATAAGTATTTTGACTTATTCGTGTAACGAAAGCTTGACGTGTGACGAAAATTTGGGAAGCTTCGAAATTTCAAGATTTTAAATTGAAGATTTGAATATTTAGAAAATAAACTCAAACTTCCAATAATTAGGAATAGATTTTCATTGAAAAACCAGTCACTTTGTCTTGTAACGACGACTATCGTAACATAATATGTGACATAAAATTTACTCTAGTTTCTATAGTTGAGAGAGGCCTGAAAGGTGTCTGCAGTGGCAAAACACGAATACAATTCGCGGTCATGGGCTTTAAAAACGAAGCGAACGCACTGGTTGTAAAACTGAGGTCGCTAGTTACTTCCAGGAAGGTTACCAGGTTCTTCTTTGCTGTTTTTACCGACTTTAATTGAACCTTCGTACAGCTCAGAGGATCCATCTATTTCTCTTTCGCAGTATTCCCCTTTCTGCTTCGAATCTTGCCGGCGGTTCACCCTCGACGGAACTCTACGAAAGAGTTTATGCCTTTATTGCGAGGATGCATCTGGTACACGTCTTGCATCGCCGTTGCTGCTCCGTCGTAAAAAGACGATATCAGCTATATTTCGTGAATCTTGGCCTGCACCTTCTAAGAACGATGCATAACGTGTGGATTCGGAACGAAGAGGGTACGGCTCCATAGGCATGTAATACGCTTCACAAGCGAAACAGAAACGCCAACGAATCCACGAAAACCTTCGTTTCTTTCTTGTTTATGCTCACCAGAGGAAAAGAACTGAACGCTAAGGCTGTGACGATAAAAGCACTTTGCGAATCGTTGCACTGCGATTTCCTCGGAGAAAATCGCTGAGCAACGTTGAATCCTGCTATTGGCAATGTTTTCATAGTATGGGTAATGTTTTCACAGAGTTGATAAGTTTGAATGTTAATTGCATTTCAGGATCTTTTTGTGAAGGCAGTAATATATAAATTGTTCTTTTTACTGAAGTTTAAATATGTTATAATTAATATTTATATTTAGTAATAGCTTAAATATGTTATAATTGTTGCATGAATCTGAATAACATAGTCATATAATTATATTTAGTTGACTTTTTTACTTTTTCTTGAATTTTGATTGTGACTTTTTTAATTTTAATCACTATTTACCAATATTTTATATTGTATTTATTTTAATACAAGTTAAGTGTTCAGAGTTAAGTGAATCTTCAAATACATCTGAAAGTAACAAAATTTATACATTTTTATTTCATTGTATTATAGAATTATATTATACAATTATTTTGATTTACTCCAATTTTATTTATATTTATTATAATTACCGAAGAAATTGAAATTCCTTATTAAAATCATAACTTCTGTTTTGAAAGGAAAATATATTTTTATTCGAATTTATTTCGAGATTTTATTAAACAAAAGAAAATTTTAAGAAAAGTTTAATATGATAAATAGTGTAAATTTTAACTTGTAAAGAAAGTATACAAATATTTAATTAGATAAAATCAATTTACCAAATTAATTAAAATACTACAAACTTGCTAGTTTCTCTTATTTATTTCCTCTTTATCTCTTGAAACTGATTCGTGATATAGATGTAGGAAAATTTATCAAAATTATTAATAACACGACATGGAGTAAGAGCACATATAGGTTAGGTAAACCAACAGAAAACGGCTTGGGTCTGTATTTAATAATTAAAGGTAGTCAGAGAATATCTCAAACACCGACAAGTATTACTGTTCATAGCATTCGAGGAGGATCATATTACTGAATAAATCTGTGTAATATATTTAATATGGACTATATAGTTGTAGCGTTCCCTTTACCACAATCCATCGTATTCAAATTTCGCGCGCTTATAAATCCTGCTTACGCTCGTCCACGATCATGAATACACCACGCGTTTGAAACTCGTAGTAAATTAATCATAGTAAAATTAATTACATTACAAGTAAATCTGCTGGAAAAGTCTTTATTACCTATATTTGCTTATTCTTCGTGAAGTATCTAAGTATGTATTTGTATATATATATTTCCAAGTTTGTATTTGATTTATTCATACAGTTGCCGTTATGATCCTCTAGTAATCGAATAGGAATTGTTAATAACGAATTTCTCCCTATTGTATTCGAAGGAGATCTTCCTTTGCTTGAACATAACCTATAATATTTGGATCTCCAAGCAAACATTCATAAAGCATCTTGATCAACCGTGAAGACTCGTAGGTAACTGTCACGTAATACTATACTACAGTGATTTACAAACAGTATGATACATTCGTATGGCATAAGAATTTTTAGGTGTGCCGTGAAAATATTTTTAACAAACGTTTGACTATCTAGCTTGAAACACTAATCTTCTTTTTCTGAAATTTCCTCTCTAATTAAATTAAAAATTGCAACATCCAAAACAATAATAGCTGTTTAATGAATTTCATATTTCAAATTATATTATTCCTTTTTACCGTATTAGTATAAGATAAAATATGGTGTGGTGTGATATATATTTTATATAATACTTATATAGTAGAATATATTTTGTTCTATTTTTAAATTTAATCTCATATATTTCCAAATAGTTTACATAAAAAAATAATAAAATTTATTTCTTGTGTAATATCTATGTAATATATTTTAATTTTGATTTTTAAATACAAAATAATATATTTTTTAATATATTGTAGAATTTTATTAACTATTTCTTTTACCATCTCAGCTCAAGATATAGTATTGTATAGTGTAACATATGTTTTGTATTATATTATACTTATATGGTACAATATATTTTTGTTTTTATTTTTTTTTAGAATATATTTTAATTTTTATTTTTAAATACAAAATAATATATTTTTTAATATATTGTAAAATTTTGTCAACTATTTCTTTTACCACCTCATCTCAAGATATAATATGGCATAGTGTAATATATATTTTGTATGATACTTATATGGTACAATATATTTTTGTTTTTATTTTTAGTTTTAAATATAACGTCATATAGTTTCAAATAGTTAACCCAACAAAATAATACAATTTATTTTTCATATAGTATCTATGTAATATATTTTTACTTTTATTTTCAAATACAATATATTACATTTTTTAATGTGCTGTAGAATTTTATTAATTTATCCGTGCCATGTGATAGAAGAGGTTGATACGATATAAAATCCGATATAGTCTTAATGGACTAAAATTGCACGAGAAACGTACTCAATTAGCTGAAAGTGATAAACACGTGTGAAAAATGACCCCGCAGTCGATGCGACGTAGATGAAGAAGAAGAAGAAGAAAAAGGTTGAAAATCACTGCCATAATAGAATATACCCGTATATGCACATTTGATTTATTAGACAAGGTTGATATAATTCTTCACAAACATAATCGTTCCTTTTTTCACAGCAAAATTTAGAATTATAAATTGATATAAATCACAATATGGAAGTTACTTTATAAACAGAAAAATTCATATCTAGATCGGTCATTATGATATGTTTTGCAATTAAATCTGACTTCTTGCTACAATTCATCACACACACACACATATGTATGTAATTCATTATCATAATATATGCGTCACAAAATTCGTTGAGTCATGCTCCATTATTTTATTATCGTGTCAAATAAATTTATTAATTTTATTGCTAGAATTCAAATATTGTTACATTTTAATTAAGCCTTTAAAATCATACATACATCCTATGTCCACGATACTATAGCAATAGTGAAACAGCACAGTGAAGGCAATTTTTGAACATAGGCTACAATAAATTCTCTGTTCCTTCGTTAACCAATACATTAAAATTTTATCGCATTCTTGCTGGGATTCATTTGCAATATATGGTTATTTAAGACCTCAGTTGACGATTTACTATCCATAAGTCCTTATTGCCCAGCTACTAACATGCTTCGCCTTCTTTTGTCGTATATCTCTCCCCGATCTTTCGAATAATCACGTTAAATCAATTTCAAAATGGTGAATGACGTTACACATTCGTCTAATCTTAAAATGTTAATTATTCGAGGTCTGCAATTTTTATTTAACTTTTATTGTTGAATACAAATTTTTAAAATGTTAATTCATATTCCACGTTCTATTTTATTTCCATGCAAGTATCATCGATTTTTTCTTCAAAGTGACCTAATTTTAACAATTTTCAACTTTTGAAAATTTTTAAAAGTTCATTGACTAATTACGTTCATAAAGAGTAAGAAAATTGATTTTATTAGTATTTTGATCGAGTAGGTGGGAGACACCCGCCAATTTTAAATTTCGTTATGAAGGCGCTATACATATGCTCTTATACTTCAAATTGCAACATTTACTAAAATGTGAAAAAATTCTTTTTATACTCATAGTTATTTAATAAAATCGCACAGTTTTTAGAATGGTAATAAATACTGTCGTCGAAAGAAAATTTCCCAAAATACGTAGATTTTCAGAGTTTTAAACACAGGTCCCCCCTTTAGTATTTACAAATTTCTACGAAATAAATAATTCAATTTAATAATATCAGATAATAATAACGAATAGCAATATTGAATAACTTGTAAATAACATAAATACGAAATTAATGCAATAAATAAAATAATATAAAATCGATTCCAATAGAATTTAGAAAACACAATTTTTATACTTTTATAGTTATTTAATAAAATCGCATAGTTTTCAAAATGACAATAAATACTGTCGTCGAAAGAAAATTTCCCAAAATACGTAAATTTTCAGAGTTTTAAACAAATATCCCCTCTTAAGTATTTACAAATTTCTACGAAATAAATAATTCAATTTAATAATATTAGATAATAATAACGAATAGCAATATTGAATAACTTGTAAATAACATAAATACGAAATTAATGCAATAAATAAAATAATATAAAATCGATTCCAATAGAATTTAAAAAACACAATTTTTATACTTTTATAGTTATTTAATAAAATCACATAGTTTTTAAAATGACAATAACTACTGTCGTCGAAAAAAAATTCCCTAAAATACGTAGATTTTCAGGGTCCTACACAAAAGTCCCCCCTTAACTTTCTACAAATTTCATTATTTTTATTTTAATATCAAATTTAAATATTCTTTAATTTCCAATTCTGTTGTATGTTTATTGTTACGTCTAATATGAATTTTATTAAAAAGTCAAAGTTTTTTTCACCAAAAAGTGTCGTCATAATTTAACTGTTATAATTGCATAATTTCTGTGACATAATAAATTTATCCAGTGAAATAAAACGACCTGCGCTTCCTACAAGAAATTGAATATCCCAAGAAAGGCTGAAAGTTGAGTGAAACGTTGGCAGAGGTGAGATAATAAGTTTCTGCTTGAAATTTCTTTAAAATTACTTCGTAATTGAACTATTTAGCTAATTCGGGGGTAACGAAGGCGAAAGAAGGAGGGAAAAAAGAAATATGTCGAATCTGATAAGTATGGCGGAAAGTCGGACAATCGTAAGTTCGAATCTTGTTGGGTTTGAGGACAATTGGGGGGAGGGGGGTACCAGAGGATCGTTTAATGCTCCTGTAAGAAACGGGAACTCACCTCTGCACTTTCCACCAACTTCTCGAGACGTTAGATTATGGTATACTTCGGTTCACTCTCTCTCTCTCTTTCTTTCTCTCTCTTATCCTTCACCCTCCTTCATGGTGGCGGAAAAAGTTCTTCCTTGACTCGCATAACGTAGGTGTGCGCTGTGTTCTTCCTACCTGTGTTTCTTTCACGTTAGAGCCCTTCTGGCTAAACTTCTGGTCCATTAATTTACATTAGGACATTTTTCAAGAGCCCCGACGCTCGTGTACCTTGAAATTGGCGAAGTCTTCTTTTTCACAGCGCCCCCTATCCGGGGAAAGAGCCCTCGAGTTCTTCGTGTTTTCGTTGTCGACGTTACGCTTGAATTCTTTACCATTAAACGATGTGGCAGAGAGGACAGGCCATGTGTCGGATAATTTTATTAGCCTTTATATCTCGCTCTTTTATTGTTTAGAAGCGTCAATGGAAGATAGTAAACCGTGTTACTCACACCATCGCCACTTTCTCACGTTGGTGTTTTTAGTGGACGATGACAGGTTCTCTCGCGAATTAGCGGACGAAACTGTATTTATAATTCACCTACCCTCGTTACTGAAATGTTCCAGGTAACAAGTTTTATAGGATGAAAATACGCGTGGAAGGGGTAAAGTGCTTTCATAAAATGTACACGTGGCTATTAATCATCGGAATGATTGTTTCACTCCATCGGGATTCGTTAAATTATGCAGCTCCCCGAAGAAGGGTCGCGACAATAATTTCTGTCCTTTTAATTGTTTATTAGTGTGCAATTTTTTCTTCCTTTTTTACCAATTTTCGGTGTAATTTTAATATTTTTATGCTTTGGTTGATCAATAAATTATTTAATAGTTTTATCTGCGATTTGCTTCAGGATTGGGTAAAATAAAATTTTGATACTTTAGCTCATCTTTTAATAATTTAATACTTTAATTTTCAAATTGGGGCAAGTTTGGGTTAAATTTTTAAATTTTTATATTTTACCTCATTTAATAATTTGATATTTTAATTTTCAATTTGCGCCAAGATTGGGTTTTATAGTTTTTAGCTCATCATTTAATAATTTAATACTTTAATTTTCAAATTGGGTCAAATTTGGATAAAATTAAAAAATTTTATATTTTACCTCATCATTTGATAATTTAATACTTTAATTTTCAATTTGCACCAGGATCGGGATAATTTTTAAAAATTTTAGCTCGTCATTTAATATATTAATTCTTTAATTTTTAAATTGGGTCAATTTTGGGTAAAATTAAAAAATTTTTATATTTTAGCTCATTTAATAATTCAATAATTCAATTTTAATTTAACTCAATCCTGATACAAATTGAAAATTTAAAAATTATTGAATTATTGAATTATTAAATCAGCTAAAATACCCAAATTTTTTAATTTTACTCAAAATATATTTCGATATATTTGATATATTATTTTTGGGATTCCTTTATTTTTTATTTTTGTTTATTATTTGAATTCCTTATGAAGATATTAGCATTTCTTAATGGCTTTTCATAAAGGTATTTATTATAGGAATAATATCTGTGTAATTATCTTGGAAATAAGGTAATAGATAAAATTTACTAATCAAATAATTCTAATGCACGGTTGAAATGGATTAATGCTCGATGTAAGTAATTACTTTATATCCCAGGTATTTCTCACCTATCGGAACAAACTGATCATACTTTGATTAGCAATAAACTTAATTATCGATTAAATATACATTATTATTATTGCGGCTTCCCATTGCTTAATTCAAAACAAACTAAACACAATTATTCCATTAATATTAATAATTATATCAAATGAAAATATTCTGTTTCCGTAATTGAGTCGCAATGCGAGTATCTCTCGTGAAATTAAGTTAATTATATACATATATACGTTGTTATTTATATGAAAGGAAATAAATCGGCATAAGATTATCCCATGAAATATGTTGTAGAAATTTTTATTTTCACTTTCTACGGATTAATGCTGTATAAATACTGATTCTTAATTTACGTAAAATTTTCATTAAATGCCTATAATGCACGTGCACATATCGCATAAGCAGTATTAATACCAGGTTAATATAATTAAGTAAATAACAATATTAGCGTAATAGTGTTTAAGGATAATAATAAAAATACAGATTAAAACTGTTAATTGATTTAATGAAATTCGTGATATCGGTATATTATAATAAATTAAAAATCGCCTTATTTAAATATTTAATTCGACCAGTGCAACGTATGTGGGTAAACGGCAGTAACAGGTTGAAATTAAAATGATTAACACAATTTAAATTAAGATTATTTTTTGAAGTGCCAATCGAGATTAATATAAGTATTGACACGTAACACGAAATTATATTCACTGATTTGATGAAAGTCATGTAACTGCGTAATCGAGGTTGATGCTGGCATTAACAATTGAAATATTCTACTCGTATTCGTATTAATTTTCTGTATTTATCGTGATCAGTTAAATACATATTTTTGTTATTCCAGTTGTTGATGCAATTCCCTCGAAATTCGGAGCTTCAACGATTATTGTTGAATTTGGCTTAATAAATTTGAAATGGAGGTACTAATTATAACGAAACTTACAAATATTATTTTTGTCACGGATTTTTCTTTTTAATTTGAAATCAAGTTACTGATTAACATAACTTTTATTGATATACTTATTTTAGAAAAGTAATGTAATGGAGGTATTAATTATAACGAAATTTACAAATATTATTTTTGTCACGAATTTTTCTTTTTAATTTGAAATCAAGTTACTGATTAACATAACTTTGATCGATATACTTATTTTAGAAAAGTAATGTAATGGAGGTATTAATTATAACGAAATTTACAAATATTATTTTTGTCACGGATTTTTCTTTTTACTTTGAAATCAAGTTACTGATTAACATAACTTTGATTGATATACTTATTTTAGTAAAGTAATTTAATTTAATAATTTCTTCCTTATTTTCGTAATTAAAAAAGAAAATTCAGGAAATATATCAAAGTCCTATAACGAATTTTATACCGATTAATAAAAAGATGCTGAATAGAAAATTAATTTTTCAAATTCTTTTAAACATCGTAAAATTCATAATTATTTAGTTAGATACGATTAATTTTAATTTTTGTTTTCATTAAATTATTTTTCTTTTACTATTCCAATATTTATAAATGCAGTAAATAAAACAACTATATAATACTTCGTTTAATCTGTATTATTTTCTAAGGTAGCACACGTTGCATTATGTTTTTGATGAATATTTTAATGTATTCTCGATATTTATTGTACCAGAAATTATTCGCTTTTTCAAGAAAATTTCTCTGTTAATACACATATTTCGGAGAATATTATATTGAAGCCCAATAGCAGCATACACGTGGAGTCGCTGAGGTGTCTTTGTTGACTCTGCACATACTCAGAGGATTTTCAAACTCAATTTTCATGAAAAAGAAATCCGGTATGAACTCTCGAAGAGAGCTAAGCCTCTGCGGTTGTAACACAAATTACGTTGCGTCTTGCATAGAATGACGACGTAACTGTTTTACCTTGCAATTTCAATTCCACGTATTCCTCACTAAAAATTTCAGTGGATTTCACGTCGTATTTTACTTTACTATAAACGAAATATTTACAATAACGAAGTTAAGTTTAAATATTTAAGTTCAGATATTTAATGTACATTTTTTATTGTTGCAGTAAAATTTTATGGATTTTTCTGAATTTCTTTGTCGTAGTAACATTTGATGTACCTTTACAAATTTATTTTCTTTCTCTCTATTTAAAAATGAATTTTCTACCGTAATGCATGAAATTTCTCATATTTCGTTACAGCATTTAATACGTCTAAAGTTGGTTCAGATTTTACAAACTCCTTATTGGATTATTAGATCTGTGGAAAAGTTCTGATACTTTACCTGGGCTGATTCTAGATTTGAGTAATTAACTTAAGAAACGTCACAGTTGGTGGCAGGAGTTTTCTGCATTTATTATACCGTAAAGTTATAAATAATTAATGAATAAAGTGGTAGAACTCTGCCACAACTTTCCATATACAATGACGTTGCTAAAACTACTAACAATTGATGGTTAACTATATTTGTATTACATAATTCGTATGTTCCCGTAATAATTACAGTACACAGTGACTTTCTGTTTTTTGAAACCTTCGTTAGATATTATATCGTGTAATATAACGAATAAAAATTTGAAAAATATACAACCTCCTAATTTTGTAAGAAGAAACTGCCCATTTTAATCTCAAATAGTTCGAATTTTATTTATTCGCAAAAGTAAAGTACAATCGATTATAATTCTATAATATAAATATAAATAATAAGTGATAAATAAATTGTTTAATAAATGTTAAATAATAAGTAATAATAAATAATAGTAATAACAGGATTGAAGCACAGTAAATAATGATAAATAATACAATTTAATAATCGCAGATAATAAAAATATATAATTCAATTTAATAATAATGAATAATAATAACGAATAACTTATAAATAACATAAACACGAAATTATTACAATAAATAAAATAATATAAAATCGATTTCAATAGAATTTAAAAAATACAAACACGTGCATGTCAGTATTTATCATCGACACAATGGTATTTTAATGAGGTAAAATAAAACGATAACAAAGAGCTATAATCCAGTGACGTCCAAATCCTATGACGTTATAGATCATTATAACTACACCGAATTTAATCGAAAATTTTCAATAACTCAGGCCATCGAGCAAAATTTCCGGCATTTCGAAGCCGCGACAGTATGCTCGCCAGTGGATCGAAATCGCGGCAATTGTTACTAACCTTTTTAATACGTCACGTACATTACAAACGACCGTATTATCACGCGGAACGTGTTGGTAAATGTTCCAAAACGGCATTTCCATTTCTGTTTCAGCACACTCTAACGGGCCACTGCGGGAAGGTGATGGCGGCAAAGTTTCTTGGCGAGCCTTCAAAAGTAGTTACCGGCAGTCACGATCGTACCCTAAAAATTTGGGACCTGCGTAGCAAAGCGTGTAAGTAAGCAGTGCCAAACAAATAGGTGACGTTTAGCGTACACAGTCCAACGGCGTACGTTTATCCTTAACCGTAACCGGAACGTTGTTGCGCTATAGACGGAAAATAATGTACGGCATTACCGGTAATCACGCTCCTCATTATTCCCATTAGTCATGAATAATGCTAATACACTTACCGGCGACTCGGGACAATAAAAGGAACGCGTATCTGGTCGCTGCTCTGTGTACGCCGTAGGATCATAAGTTTAAGACCACCCTTAGTTGGATGATAGAAGAATTGGTTTATGGAAGTTTAGCAACTTATAGAGTTCATTACCGATTCTATTATCAATCAATATGTTCAATGTCTGCGTGGATACGTGGACGTGTGCGAGTATTTTTATAAACATCTCCAGTTCTTTATTTTAAATGACCATTTTCACTCATGCTGTCATGGTGATATCTTAGCAACTCAGTGAAATTCTTTTATTGAAAAAATAAATTATTATGTTATTCTATATTTGTTTCTAGGGAAAGTAGGTTTGTTTATATCAATTTTAATATACGTTATTGCAGATCATGAGATTCGGATCATCTTCTATTAGATGATCGAAAAATTGGTTTATGGTAATTTAATATAGGGTTCATTAATGATTCAATTATTAATTATTGTACGACTGTAAACGTGTGCAAGTATTTTTATAAATATCGTGACCTTTATTTTAAGTGACCATTTTCACTCTTTCAGTCATGGTAATATCTTAGTGACTCAGTCAAATTCTTTTATTGGAAAAATAAATTAATTTCTTATTCTAAATTTATTTCTACGTAAATTAAGTTTGTTTATATCAATTTGAATATACGAGATTGCAGATTACAAAATTTGGATCATCTTCAGTTAGATAATCAAAAAAGTGGTTTATGGAAATTTAGTATAGGGTTTATTAAAAATTCTATTATTAATTATTGTAGGATTGTGAACGTATGCAAGTATTTTTATAAATATCGTGACCTTTATTTTAAGTGACCATTTTCACTCTTTCAGTCATGGTAATATCTTAGTGACTCAGTCAAATTCTTTTATTGGAAAAATAAATTAATTTCTTATTCTAAATTTATTTCTACGTAAATTAAGTTTGTTTATATCAATTTGAATATATGAGATTGCAGATCACAAGATTCGGATCATCTTCAGTTAGATGATCGAAAAAGTAATTTATGGAAATTTAGTATAGGGTTCATTAACGATTCTATTATTAATTATTGTAGAACTGTAAATCTGTGTAAGTATTTTTCTAAAGTATTTTTATAAATATCGTGGGTTCTTTATTTGAAGTGACCATTTTCTTTTTTGCAATCATGGTGATAGTGGCTCAGTAAAATTCTTTTATTGGAAAAATAAATTAATATATTATTCCATATTTATAAATAAATAATTTTGTTAATTAATTCTGTTTATATCAATTTGAATATACATGATTGCAGATCTTGGGATTGAGATGATAAAAAAATTACTTTATAAATGTTTAGTATATAGTTCATTAACGATTTTATGATCAGTTATTATACAATAGAACCGTGAATATGTTCAATTATTTTTATAAATTTTTTAGTCATGGAGACCTTGAAGTCGTTATAATATCCTAATGAATGAGACAAATTTTCTTATTCAAGAAATGAATTAATGTTTCATGTCATCTTTGTTTTTATTAGGCTAATTGCTTTAGTTTATGCTAATTTGGATATATGTATTCAAGATTATTTAACAATCTGTCATCTAAAGTGATTTGAACGAGCATTCGTGCATGATTTTCAGGGTCGTGGTTGTATGAGTGAATTGGCCAATCTCTTTTATTTGATGACTAAAATACGATACTAATTTGGTCTAATTAGTTTGACTTGGCTAGACGATTGAATAATTGGTTTATGGAAGTTTAGCAACTTTTATTATAAAATTCATCAGTGGTCAATTTCTTTTATTTGATGGCTAAAATACGATACTAATTTGGACTAATTAATTAAAACTTATTTAGACGATTGAGAAATTGGTTTATGGGAGTTTAGCAATTTATATTATAAAATTCATAAATGTTTCTATTGTGAGTAAATGGATGAACTAATATGAAGATTTATTTAACACAACAACAGCACAAAATAAATTATAACTAAATCTTGTAAAATAAATTCGCTTCTAACTTTCATATAATCTCTCGAGGACTCTCACACACACAACGTCTATTTGTAATGACTGTCATTCACCTACTGATTGTTTTTTCACGACTCTCTGTCATACTCGTCACACACACATTCTTCCACACAAACATTCCTCACACTCATACCACACATTCTACGACAACCACTACCACATCTATTATTATGTATAAATTTTTTTAAACACTATAAGCATGGCATCTAAACAATCTTCATTTCTAGATAGTAGTATCTTAATTAACAAATTAATTATCTTTGTTGATAAAATAAAATACTATGACACTGTTTGGTTATCCCTAGATGAATTATTCTAGCTTAGCCCTAAATTTGCCTCTAATTATCAGAAAATAAAATAGCTCATGTGAATTCAGCACTTTATAAAATTTATCACTCGCTATATTATTAATCAAAATGACAATTCACTTAGAAACGTGAATAAATGAAATCACCTTTAAACGTACTATGATTTATGTATCTCAAATGAACTGCTACATCTTTGAAATTACTATAGTATCCTAGTCAATGATTATAATTATTTTTGTTGAACAAATGAAACGCAGTGCTATTACTCCGCTATCCATTGGCGAATTACTTTAGATTATACCAATTTGAATATACGTATATTGAAAATTACGACTCCCAGACCATCTCTAGTTAGCAGATACAGGTGATCTATGAAAGCTTCGGAACTTACAAGGATCGTTAATGAGTCCATTAATGTATTATCGGCTAACATGTTGAAAGTTTACGTAGAAGCACAAATGTGTATAATTATCTTTGCAGATACCGTGACTGTTGTATCTTGAACGAGCATCTGCATTCTTGAGTCACAGTGCTATCTTGATGAACGATCTCGTTTATTCTTAGACTCGAGATAGTATCTTAATGAACGAGCCAATCCTTTTTGTTCCATAAATGAAATACCGTGTTGTTTCTTCATTGTCCGTAGACGAATTGCATTTAAATATTTCGCAGGTCATAAGTTTGCTGCCACCCCTGGCTAGCAGATCGGCGAATCGATTTACATGAGAGCTTTAACAACCTGCAGAGTTCGTTAATGATAGTATTATCAGTCAACGCGTTGAAAGTTCACGTAGAAATACGAGTGTCTGTAATTAGCTCTTCAAACATTGGTTAACTCTCGCATAAGAACAATTACCTATGATCTTGGGGTCATAATAGTGTCTTAATCGCTCAGCCAATCTTCTCTCCCTCCCTCTTTTCTTTTTAGGGAAGAAAATGATGAGCTATTGTTTCGTTGTCCAGGAATAAATTACTTTAGTTTGCCATAATCTGGCAGTTAATGCGTACCGGTATCAGCCAACTGATCTCATTAAACGTTGCAGAGGTATCTGTACAGTCAACAGACTCACGGGATACTTTGTTTGCAGTGCTAAACCTAGGCTGTAAGCAACCTTGTAGTTATAGTAATATCTTTGTCGATGTATCAATTTTTCTCCCTCTCTTTTTCAGACAAACAAAATACCGCCCAAGAAATAACATTTCATTGTCCATAAGTCAATTAGCTCAGCTTACGATGACCCGAGCATTCGTGTTTTCGTTTAGTGGGTATAATAAACATAGCTCTTAGCTTACAAATGAAATTGGATATTAAATAGAATCGTAGTATAAAAATATAACACGGTTACGAAGTTTATTATTGACATTAAAGTCAATCATAAGTCTGCAGGTTTATGTAAACACCTACGTTCGTGTAATTAGTTTTGTAAATACCGACTCTTGTGCGCTGAACAACCGCGTTCATTCTCGGAATCACGATTAACCTGCTTTAATTTGAAATCTCGAAATTAATAATAGGTACAAGCGAGGGGACAAAATTATAATTATTGTAATTAAGAATTTTCTACTGTAATTTCAAATCTAGGGATCATCGTTATAAGGGGATGAAATTGCAATTGGTTATTAACGAATTTAAAGAATTAAATTAAAATAGAAAATATATATTTAATTAAATTCTATAAGTTATAAATTATAAATAAATTTAATTAAATTCTGATAAATTATAATTTTAGAATTATAGTTTATAATAATTATATTTATTATTATAAATGGATACCTTTTATTTTAATTTAATTCTTTAAATTCTGGAATAACTAATAAATACTGAAATAAGTAATAGTTCAATGCCAAAGCAATGGAGTAATATTTAAAAATAATATAAATAAAGGTAGACGACTTCGAACGCGAGGAAATAATAAATGAATATAAATGAAAGAGGGTCAAAATTTTTATTCCTCGTGCAGGGTTTATTGTTGGTCTCTTTTCTTAGATAAATTGGTTATTATCTTTCTCTTCTTTTTAGACGATTAAAAACCTTGTACTATTTCTTCGTCGTGTAATACGTAGATGATTTCTTTGGTTTGCAGTGAAATAAAAATAGGATATGGAGAGTAGAATGATTGAAGGAATTCAACATCATACGTACGTTCTTCAATCGTTAAAGCGTGAAATTAGTGCGTGCGAATGTATAACTTAGTAAGTCTAGACGTTTCCATTTTAAATTCTTCTACGGTCTAATATTCTAATTATACGCGTTTTAAAGTGTTTCCGAGATAACTATTTTTATTAGTCGCTATAAAATTTCACGTTTACTTTAAAATTTACGATTTTTGGGGTTTCTCTTATTACTTTAGATATCAAGTGGTTCGTAAACTTTAAATAGTAAATTCTCTCGTATGGAAAGGAAATGTTACTGCCAGCGAATTATTTGCTGTTCTTAAGGTAAGGTGGGTATTAAGCAACTTTTATCTAACAGTTTAATAGTATTTGCTGAGAATGAAAACCTTTAAACAGGCGTAAGTCCATAACAGATTTTATTATTCCCCGTTCCCATTTCTTTGCTTTATTACTTATCCAA
The DNA here is from genome assembly GCF_001483705.2 of Eufriesea mexicana. Classification (NCBI taxonomy): domain Eukaryota; kingdom Metazoa; phylum Arthropoda; class Insecta; order Hymenoptera; family Apidae; genus Eufriesea; species Eufriesea mexicana. The sequence goes on from NW_016910743.1 coordinate 616,856, forward strand.
TATAAGAGACGGCGGTAATGCGGCGATGAAATGGCTTATAAAGCATAATTTTGCATTATAGTTGCTCTTTGTCTACTCGATTGAAAGAGATAACAATGAAAGTGAAGATCTCAAGTGCGGTTTTTCTGATTAATGCTGTTCCGTGATAACGTAATAACCGATAATAACATATAACAAAGGCTGTCCTAATTGTGCACAAATATGTAATTGTTCAAGAAAAAATAAAAATTCAAGAAATAATATTTTCTATGAAATATCTGCCATTTTAAATTCATTAGATACGTAAATTCGTTTAATTATTTTAGAAGGTTTTTAATAGCCAATAACATGTAACAACAGGTGCCCTAAAATTGTGTGTAAATATTTAATTATTCAGGAGAAAATAAAAATTCAAGAAATAATATATTCTAAAAAATGTGTGTCACTTTAAACTCATTAGATACATAAATTTGTTTAATTACTTTTATAGTTTTTAATAACCAATAATAACACATAACAAAAGCTGCCCTAAAATTTTGTACGAATATTTAATTATTCATAAGAAGATAAAAATTCAAGAAATAATAATTAATAATAATTCATTTAATTACTTTAGAAGGTTTTTAACATGTAAATTATTGCGCTTGCAGCATGATATTATTTAAATCTTATTTATCAATAAAAATGGTTGTATTTGTTAAATATTATAGGTTAATTATTAATTAATTGAATATGTACAGATAGGTACAGTGTCTTTAATATTGTCACTTGAAAAGTCGTATCTAATATTCAAATTGCACATTCACCTTCTCATATCTAATTTTTAATACAAGTATGAATAGATATGCAATACTTCTGTGTTATTACCTAAAACGAAATTTCCAATTTAACATTAAAATTTTTTTTCATTTACAACTTTTCATATATCATTTAGCATTGGATAAAATATTTAAAATTATAGTTATGGTGACATCTATCTTTGTAATAAAACTTCTTAATATCATTTTACTTTTTCAATAATGAAAAATCCTCTATTACTTCTTTGTAATTACAACTTTTAGAATATTAAAATATCTATAAAAGATATTATAATTTATTTACCATATTAGGAATATTAACAAAAGTCATTTATTAAAATTATTTGTTATTCGCATACATTTAATTATAATTCCATTTTAGTTACTAAAATTTTCGAGTTCGTACACATACAATCCCTCAATAAAAGTGTACACGATATTTATGGATATCGCCATTATGTGTCGTCGTTAGCCTCTTAAACATCTGCTCGTTATATTTATGGTTTGAGACACTTCGCTTGTAATTTATTATTCGTTCTTCCTTTTATTCGTCACGTATGTGAATCACATAATTACGTAGATCTTTTTTGCCCATTTTCATATACTTTATGCGCACCATAATTCAGTAATCACTGGCACTGAAATATTACAAAAAGGGCATGAAAGTGCAAAAAATCTTTTAGTAAAATTGCACTGGTTGAACATAATTATCGTTTAGTAACGAGGTTGTATTTTAAATTTGCGTACTTCGATTTCTTCTTGTTTCCATATCGCAGGTTACAAAGCACCCCGATGTTGATATTATAGGCTATTAATATAAACAATTTCTTGCAACCAGATAGTTCAATTTCTTCGCACCTTTATACTCGATTCTCAGCATCGTCTCGTTCCTTTCCTTTATTTACGAGCGCTCGTAAAACCATTACACGCCTAATTCGAGTCATCAGGAGGTATAACGTTGCCGTAACGGAAGAATCTAAAATGGCGTCGACCAAGTTGTACAGTAACTTTGCCAAATATGGTATATATTAAGGTGGTGTCTACGAAATGTCGTTTTTACAGCAGAAAATAATTTCCGCATATTTTTATCCACTTCTTCGAATGACGAATTGACTTTATTATTTATGCAAAATTATTGCTTACCATATTCACGATATAATTATTTAAAAGAAATTTGCGTTTAGAAAGATTAGAAAAGATTTAAAAAATATTACTATTTAGAAAGATTAGAAAAGATTTAGAAAATATTACTATTTAGAAAGATTGGAAAAATTTAGAAAATATTACTGTTTAGAAAAAAATATTCTCTACACAATTTTTTTAAATATAAATATTTAAAGTATTATTTTGAAAATACAGTTACTTAAGAAATGAAATAAAATAATGTTATTTAAATAAATTCTGTAAAATAGAAAATTTTGTGACAATTGTTATTTATATATCAATTATAAAATTCAAAAGATTTTCAAATATTACAATCTGCAGTTTTTTCGTTATATGAGAAATAATATTCTTGGAAAAATTGGCTTTGGTTGAAAATGAAAAATCATTGTTTGGGAAAAATGATAATCCGTAATAAGTGTAAGATCAAGGAATGGGAAGGATGTGACAAAATTTCGTATTCTATTCCACACTTATTTCTTTAAAATAACGAAGTGGATATTTGCATTCAGCTTGGCCTCTACTCCATTTTCTTTGCTCTTCGTATTCATTTCTAGCGATGAATAATAGTAGAATAATTTAACTTCGTTTGAGATATCTCCTCTATCCCTTTGCGTGAATTATTTTCAACAATATGTGTTAAAATATCGTCGTCGATCATATTTTTCTATCTTTTCCATTCATTCTCCAGTGAATTCTATGATTAGCCTTCATTCCGATGAATCGATGGTACGAAATTGCAATATCGATTAAATTTCGAAATTTGACGGTGTAACAATTTCATATATATTATGCAAATTTCATTCTATTTTAATCACGAGCTTTCAGGAATTGAATATGGTATCCAATCTGTATTTGAAACTTCCTATTTAGATAATTATCCTTAAAATATATCGTAATGTATCATATTTCACAAGGGAATTAGTATTAGGGGATTAGTATTCTTTAATATTCTTTAATTTTTTCGAAAGAACATAATTCAATTTGAAAAACATATATCGAAAAAAGAAAAATGAAAAAAGAAAGCTACTTCAAAAAATTGAATATAAAATTTATTTTTCTTGAATTTATCGGTTTAGATTTATAATCCCATTTTTTGACAAATTTTACTTTCAATTTTCTCTTTTACGATTATGACAACAAATAGGTATAATTTTATTTTAAACTATAATAGTATAAACTAATACGAGTAGGTGGTCTATAGTTAACGAATTAGAATAAAATTCTTCATTCTAATTAACTAACTAAATAAATAAAAATAATATCATAAATACGATAATAATGCTAGTGGCTTTTGGTGTATCGATAGGAATTTTCTCAATTAAGCTTCTCTTTATACGAATTTGATGGAGAGGCATGTTTTCCTGTAGTTCTACAATTCGTTAATTGCTTTATGGAGATTGAACTATTGGTGGACCGGAAATTTGCATCGGAAAGAGAACGGGAGTATAAGTGGCTAGGCACGAGAAGACTGAAGTAGAGAAGGTCTAGGGTGTCTGTGTAATACTTTGAGTAGACCCACGAATAATAAAGCCATAAAGCCTGTAGATCTGTCGGCCATGTTTCCCCAAAGAGGATTAAGATAATTTAGACACCGTTTTAAAGTTAATTGCAAATTTCATTGCTACATCTGTTGGCTCTATGGGTTCATTGTCACCACTTGTCCTCATAAGATCCCTGCAAATTTCTGACATAACCAACCGGACAAATCCTGTTTAAAAATATTTTCTATCTCTCTTAACCTCTCACAACCTCTACAATTCTTACAAACGAGTGATTAATTAATTAATTCAGCCATATTGTTGAACTGTTTGCATTGTTTCTTTGTGTACACTAGACAGGTTTCAAGATGGACTGAGTCCATGATGTCCATTTAGACAAATTTGGTTCAAACATATTCTTTATCTCTCATAATTTCTCACAGCCTCTACAATTCTTAAAAAAGAGTAATTAGTTAATTAATTCAGCCATATTGTTAAACTGTTTGCATTTTCTCTTTGTATACACTAGACAGGCTTTAAAGCAGTCTGAGTCTATGGTGACCATTTGGACAAATTTGATTTAAATATATTCTTTATGTGTCATAATTTCTTACAACCTTTACATTTCTTAAAAAAGAGTAATTAATTAATTAGTTCAGCCATATTGTTGAATTGTGTGCATTGTTGCCTAGTCTAGACTAGACAGGTTTTAAGGTAGTCTGAGTCTATGGTGGACATTTGGACAAATTTTATTTAAATATATTCTTTATGTGTCATAATTTCTTACAACCTCTACAATTCTTAAAAAAGAGTAATTAGTTAATTAATTCAGCCATATTGTTATGCCTAGTCTAGACTAGACAGGTTTTAAGGTAGTCTGAGTCTATGGTGGACATTTGGACAAATTTTATTTAAATATATTCTTTATGTGTCATAATTTCTTACAACCTCTACAATTCTTAAAAAAGAGTAATTAGTTAATTAATTCAGCCATATTGTTAAACTGTTTGCATTTTCTCTTTGTGTACACTAGACAGGCTTTAAAGCAGTCTGAGTCTATGGTGACCATTTGGACAAATTTGATTTAAATATATTCTTTATGTGTCATAATTTCTTACAACCTTTACAATTCTTAAAAAAGAGTAGTTAATTAATTAACTCAGCAATATTATTGAATTGTGTGCATTGTTTCCTAGTCTAGACTAGACAGGTTTTAAGGTAGTCTGAGTCTATGGTGGCCATTTAGACAAATTTGGTTCAAACATATTCTTTATTTGTCATAACCTCTCACAACCTTAACAATTCTTAAAAAGGAGTAATTAATTAATTAATTCAGCCATATTGTTGAACTGTTTGCATTGTTTCTTTGTGTATATTAGACAGATTTCAAGATGGACTGAGTCTATGATGGCCATTTGGACAAGTTTGATTTATATATATAATTTATATCTGGCATAACCTCTCACAATCTCTACAATTTTTAAAAAAGAGTAATCAGTTAATTAAATCAACAATATTGTTAAACTCTGTGCATTGTTTCGTAGTCTAGACTAGACAGGTTTTAAGGTGGTCTCAGTCCATGGTGGCCATTTGAATAAATCCCAACCGAAAATATTTCCTATATTTCAGAATCACTATAATTCTTTAAAAAAAGTAATTAATTAATTCATTCGATCATTGAATTATTTGTATAGATTCTTAGTCTAAACTAGGCAAATCTCAAGTTGTTCTATCATAAGTTCATGGTGGTCATTTGACACGGAACCTACCACAGTCTGAAGATCCTTTTTCATATTTTTAATTAAATATTCTACATTCGGTGTTACCTCCGTGGTCATTCGGCTTTATGACTTTTCTTGCAATATGCATACATATAATCAATTTTTCAATATATCTTCTTATCCCGCTTCTTCTGACATTCTTCATCTTCCGTTTCTTCGTTAATTACGACCGGCCATTTGGCTGGCTGTGGTAGGTTCACTGTTAACGGTGAAAGCTTGGGAAAGTCTCGGATATATTCCGCAGATGTGTCGACCTCCCAGGCAACCGTTAAGAGCGAGGTCACCATCAACCTAGGCTTGTCCCCTCGATGTCTGGCAGGCGTGATATCAATGGGCTATAGCGACGAGACCCGTGACGCGAGGGTAGCCACCTTAACCACGAAAAAGAGCAAACAATATAAAAGGTTCGTGCAAGAATGCAGTCGAGGATTTCATAGATTGGAAAAGTGGATTTTCGTAATTATAGATCGTCTATCCCAAAAATGACGATCAGGTTTTTTAACTCGGGATGAAGGCAAAAATTGATGAAATAATGACGTGAAAATCAGAAAATTAGAATTTGGAATTTGTGTTTTAAGCTCTTTGCTTTCATATATTTGGTGTTGAACATTGGCATAGTAAGCAGAAACTTAGGCATAGATCAAAATTTGGCAAAGCATTATAAAAATTTATTTAAAAGACTAGATCAAAGATATAAGAATAATCATTCTTGTTAATGGTCGATGAAATTTAATAACAATAAGAATAATTATTTATTTAATTACAACGATTATCAAACACAAATATTGGGTTGAAATATAATTATTTTATCACTATCACATGCTCACGCGTCTTCTCTCTATTAATACTCAATTGCAACTAACATATGTTAAATCACTGTCTTTTTTTTCTTTATAATAATAATAATAATATAATAACCTGAATTCATTAGATATTTCCATCCCATGTATACTTGTTACACTTATTCCAATACATATATATTTAAAAATCTGTGTAACCATTACCACAACTCTGACCAAAGAGGAAAGCAGAAGATGTAAAAGAATAGTGCAAGATTTCAGTCAAGGATTTTAGGAAATTTTTGAAAGAATTTAGAGAACTGAGAGGTATCAATTAGGATTTTTAAGCAAGAGACAGAGATTAACGTGTTGGATGATCATCCCTGATGAGACAGTGTTATCCTGTTTTATATCTTGCTTATTTTATATTTCACATTGAACTACACAGCTGTCAGCATTCAAACTGGTACAAAGGTATAGTGGGTACTCTAATGAGTACTTTCAGGCTCTCATTGGCATATTCTAACACAGCAGTAGGATAACTTCTGTATTTATGTTTCAACTTTTCCATCTTTCGTTAAATAGTTAACACTGATTTGAACTAATATTTCTCAGTACTGTACCGAGCTCAGGAGTTTGCACTGGACGGCACAGAGGCATGATGGGTACTCTGGTGATAAACTTCGTCTGCTTCCATCTCTGATGCTCTTGTAATTTATAAGATAATTACATATCTCCAAGATAATTATATTAGCACTCTTTTTATTTTATATCGAATAGTCAGCATTGGTTCTATCATATTTTATGTCCTCTTCACTCTTCTCTTTGTCACACCATGCAATATGGTGTTCAATTTTGCTCGCAGACTAGACACTTTCAGCCAATAACAAAAATTCCTGTATCCTGTCTCTGCAACTTTGTTAACCCTTTGCACTCGTCGATTCTTTGGTTACAGAAAAATAGTGATTCGAAGACTTTCTGCCATAAAGTCGTGGGTACTTTTAAAACGGTAAATAAGAAATCGTATGCAAATTAAGACGTGGAATTATTTTACCTCGACATCCCAAGAATTATTTTACCTTGGAATTATTTTATCGATTTGATATATTAATTAACATCGATGTTTAGAATGTGATTAAATGGCTACTGAGAGGCGCCTCTCGAGTGCAAAGGGTTAATTCAGGACTATTTCACAGTGACTAAACAGTACAGAGTAAGACGTATTATAAAATTTAATTCTACCACACAATTAATGTTTTAAACAGTTTCGAAGAGCCAATGTGGACAAGACAATTAACTCTCTTCGATATCTGTCAGTAGCAACCATAATCAACTCGCACAGTGGGAGTTTCGCGGGGTTGTAAGGCCCGTTTATGCTGGGATACGGCCTACTCTAAATTAATAGAGCTAGACTTGGTTAGAGTTGAACTACAGAGTTCTCATGTGTTACTGTCTCTCGCGCTGAGTAGATCGTGACTTGGCTCCCTTTGCCGTTAGAATTTTCGAAGAGCACGTTGTATACTTGTTTTTTCAACTTAACACTTAGCAGACCGATCGTGGAGATCTCCCTATTTTAAAGTAAGTCGGTGCCCCACCGATCGGGGAGATCTCCCCATTTTAAAGTAAGTCGGTGCCCGACCGATCGGGGAGATCTCCCATTTTGACCTTAGCAACGCGTTTCTCGTTTTCGGTTATTACTTACACTACCTCCATTTCGAGTTGCTCGCAATTACTGACGAACTGCTTCTATAAAGCACAACGTATAATAAAATTTACCAATTTTTAATGTCCCTTATTCGGTATTTCCGAAAAATGCCCGGTGGACAGCGCAGTTTGCGTTCCCCGAGCGCCACTGAAACCGTATAGCTCTCTCTGGGGTGTGCGGTCGGTTAAGTGTTAATATTCGAGGGTTGACGTCGCGAAGGGATAGAATGAAAGTGATTTTTCGTCGCGTCGTCAGCTCGCGAGATTAATTAACACGATAAAGTTCTTATCGGCAGTTAGCGAAATCTTTCCCAACTTGCTTCAACCTGCAGTTTTCTTGTCGTCGGATAGCAGCTTTTGTTCCTGATCGCTGGCCACCTCTAACGGATGATGTCCTTGGGATGAAAAAAGGCTGGGATAAGAAATTGGTAAATTCATGCGGCATGAATGCGGCCATTTTGAGGCTAGATGGGACGAACGATTAAACGGAAGTTGGTGGAAGAAGAAAATTTAATTTAGATCGGCTTGTAAACGGGATGAGCCTTAATTCTGTGTTCGCCGTTTTTTAATATAAAAGTTCACCGAGTTTTTCCGTGAATATATTATTTAGCGAATCACCCGGCGTCTTCAGCGGAATATTTTAGCGCGAAAATTTTAATGAAATGCAAATTGCTTGTACACAGACCGTTAACGAAGATGTATAATGCGTGTCGTTGTTGACGAGGAAATTTGATTTCCTTTTTCGCGCCCTTTCTCTCTTTCATCCACTTCGAACCTTCAGGTTTATAAAGAAGCTCGGGGTGATATTTTTAATATTCATGTTTTGCCTCGAGCCACAAGGAGCTCCTGGAGTTCTCGGGATATCTTGTTTTAGGGAACAGAAGAGCCATAATCGCGGGCAAAGTCTTCGCGACAATTCGACCAACCGAATTGTTCATGAGCCTTTTTATGGAGTTGAGGTATTATAACTTCGTTGTATTATACATGGTGGACCACCTAACATGATCATTTTTATTATTGTAAAATAATTTTTAAACAATTGAAATAAAATTTCATTGAGTATTAAAATGATTCCAAAATAATACAAAAAAAATATTCATAGAATTAATATAATTAATTATATGTAGTACTAATAATATTTCAGTATTTTTATAATACTCGTAAATCAAAGTCTAATATTTAATACCCTGATAGAGAGTAATTGTAATAATCATATAAAAAGGAGAATTAATAATTTTAGAAATAATACCGAATAATTGTAATAGTAAAAATGACTGTAATAATAATTTTGGTTTACATTAATTCCTATTTTCATATTCCTCACAAGTATATTTCCTATTTCTAAATTCCACTATTTGCAAATTTCGTGCAAATAAATCTTATTGTTAGTTAATAACAAATTAACGTATTCGCATATTTTTATAGAGTATTTAAAATGACATTTATCTCTGTAATTTGTATTGTATTATTTAATAACTCGATAATTGGAAATAATTGAAATGATCGCGTAAAATGGTCCACCCTGTATTTTAAGTTTAGAAATATAAGTTTAGAAAAGAAATAGCTTTTGTGATATTCCATGTTTATATTTTTATGGATACTGCAGTGTTATAATTATTTCAGAGATAAATGTAATTTTAAATACTATATAAAAATATGCGAATACGTTAATTTGATATTAACTAAGCTTTATTTGCACGAAATTTGCAAATAGTTAGAAATAGTAAATATACTTGTGAGGAATATAAAAATGGGAATTAATGCGAACCACAATTATTATTACAGTCATTTTTACTATTATAATTATTAGGTATTGTTTCTAAAAGTATTAATTCTCCTTTTTATATAATTATTACAATTACTCTCTATCAGGGTATTAAATATTAGACCTTAATTTACAAGTTCTATAAAAATACTGAAATATTATTAATACTACATATAATTAATTATATTAATTCTATTAATATCTTTTTGTATTATTTTAGAATCATTTTAATACTCATTGAAATTTTATTTCAATTGTTTAACAGTTATTTTACAATAATAATATTATTACTATATCATTCATACTATACTTAATTATTTTAGAATTGACTGAATATATAGGGTATTCCATTTTACTGTAAACAATGAAATATGTCCGAAATGATTAAAATTATTTAAAAAATTCTCGTAGGTATGTTATTTGGTGTAGAAGAAGGCATTACGCGATACACATAGATTACTTTTATATAAATGTAGTGGGAGTATAGTGATGGGACATATATTATAGTCAGCTGGACTTTGTATTTATTTATGCATAATGTAGTAGCATTTGTTGAAACGAATACAATGATCTTCGGCTTGATATCATCCGATACAGTAGAATGGCAAAATAAAATAAATTAGATCCATATGTCAGAACCTAATTGACGTCATTCTATACGACTAGCTGATACGTGTAGTGATCGGCTAGCAATTCGCATTGATCTGACGCCTGTGGATTTAATTTGTGTCATTCTACTGCAATGAATGATATATGAGGTAGGTCATTGTACTCGTCTCAACAAATGCTACTATATTACGAATGAGTAAATACAGGGACCTATTTAATTAACTCGACTTGGTATTTATCTCACCGATACATTTACAAAAAGATTATTTAGTTCATCTGATGTCTTTCACTATAAGAAATAACTTTGATAAAAACATATTTTTGCTATTTCTAATCCTTCATAAAATACTACTCTATATCTGGCTAAATGGGACACCCTGTAGAAACATTCTTAGATTATATACACCTTATTACAATTATTCCATTTAAATGATTTTAAAATCATGAAAGATTGAGTATGTTCCTGTCAAATTGATAGTCAACTTTTGCATTTAATTAAAATTATAGTAGGATAATAATATGCATTTTTATGCAAAATATGTATATTTATTATAACATATTATTATGATATTACTATATATAAGTCTTCTTAAATGATTTTAAAGTTATATATAAACAAAGTTTTATATAAATAATTCCTACTAAATCCATCAGAGATTACGATTGCAATAGTTAATTTATAATTTAAGCAACATTATAGTAATATTATTAATATTGTCATTATATTATTCTATTGTAACATATTACTATGATATTACAATATATGTCTTTTTAAATGATTTTAAAGTTATATAAACAAAGTTGTATATAAACAATTCCTACTAAATTCGTCAGAGATTACGATTGCAATAATTAATTTATAATTTAAGCAGCATTATAGTAATATTATTAATATTTTCATTATATTATTCTATTAAAATTCTATTATACAAATTCCACTGAAATTATTTTAAAATTACACAAGACAAATTTTATTCCCATCAGAAACATTAAAAATCATAATTCTAATCCCCTAATTTTAATTTAAATAAAACTATTACTTAAAATCATAATACAATAACAATACAAATACCTATAAGAGTAAGAATAATTTGACAAAAATATATAATACAATCAAACGCGAAATGAAAATTCGAAAATGATATATTCTAATGAATAATTCTAATCGTGAAGCAATACGATAAATGTTACATCGAGTTCCACAAGGTAAACAATTTTGGTTCGTACGAATTTCTGTTAAACCAATATTTACAGTGCTAACAAAGCAAGGCCAGTTGCGTGGATTTCCTCGAATAATTCGTTCGAGGAAGCAAAGAGTTACGAGCTTTAGCCCATTGTGATGGAGCCCGGTGTTTCTTCTTCCTCCTTTTACCTTTTTACCATTTCGTGAAAGTCCGTAGGAAAAATAATAATCCGATTTGATAGTGTGGAAAGGGATCGAGGGGATAGCGGAAAGCTATCTATGATCCTGTCGCGTCCATTGAGGATTCATCGATAAGATATATAGTCGGGCCGGGGACGAAAATAATTCAACGTGGTATATTTACTATTCAAATATTTACCTGGACTGGTCAACAAATATCGCAGTTATTTCGAAAACGGACACCGCGTAGAAATAAAACCGTCGGTAGCCATGTGCAATATCAATTTGCGCGCACGCGGAAATTGTCAGCCGTTTACGTGAGAAATATTCAGCCCGATAATGCTTTCAATACGCGATTCCTTTTATTAGATGTCACCCCTTATCTTCCCATTTGATATATACCCCATTGTGGAGTTCGAGGAGATTGCGTGCTCCTCTGTATTTTTACTGTGGAAAGCAGGGATCGGGTCACTTGTCAATTTTTTGTTTCAATACGATTTACAGGAAATTATAATTTTTAATTTAATAATTCCTTTAATTTTTACTCTGGAGAACAGAGATTGTCAGAGTTTGTCAATTTTTCGTTTTAATACGATTTACAGGAAATTATCATTTTTAATTTCATAATTCCCATATATTTTTACTCTGGAGAGTAAGGATCGTCAGGATTCGTCAATTTTTCGTTTTAATACAATCTATAGGAAATTATAATTTTTAATTTGATAATTCCTATATATTTTTACTTTGGAGAGCAGAGATTGTCAAAGTATGTCAATTTTTTGTTTTAATACGATTTACAGGAAATTATAATGTTTAATTTAATAATTCCTATATATTTTTACTCTGGAGAGCAGAGATTGTTAGTTTATCAATTTTTCGTTTTAATACGATTTACAGGAAATTATAATGTTTAATTTAATAATTCCTATATATTTTTACTCTGGAGAGCAGAGATTGTTAGTTTATCAATTTTTCGTTTTAATACGATTTACAGGAAATTATAATTTTTAATTTAATAATTCCTAAATATTTTCAGTCTGAAGTACAGAGATTGTCAAAGTTTGTCAATTTTTCGTTTTAATACGATTTACAGAAAATTATAATTTTTAATTTGATAATTCTTATATATTTTTACTGCAGAGTACTGGGATCCTCGAAATTTGTCAGTTTTATATTTTAATACAATTTACAGAAAATTAGAATTTTTAATTTGATAATTCAGAAGTTACCTTGAAGTGGGACACGTTTCTTTATCATTCTTCGTTTTGGTTTATTCTCGCGAGCAGTAGTTTATTTGCTTTTGTGAAATTGGAAAAGTTAGGGTTCTTTTTAAGAATTACGTGAAAGTTAAATTTATATATGCATGTCGAACAACTTTGTTATTAAAATGAGAGGAAAAGTTAGAAACCTTTTTTCCAAATATTACATTTGTATCTACTTTATATTGCACGAAAATTTACATTGCAGATTTTAATGGAGGTAATTTCGGTTTCTTTATGTAAATAGAAAGTTTTCGAGATTGTAGGAAGATTGAAGGAGCATTGAATCTTACATTTCTGTGTATTTGATCAATTTTGGTAAATTTATATCACAAATTTTGAGAGGATTTTAATTTTAACAATCCCTATTTGTATTATCTAACATTGTCTCTATTTAGATATTTCAATAAATAAATTTCTTAATTTTTTAAAATTTCTCTAGGCAAATTTTCTCCCATTATAAATTTCAAAAGTATATTAATTTTTATATTATCTATTACATTCACATTTACTTTATAAATTTAATAAAATTATCTATATTTGTATATATTGTTAGGAATAACTGTAAATTATATAGATGTACAATATGTATATATTATGTATAGTGTTGATGAGGTACGCATGTAAATGAACGCGTTACATTCAACAATTTATTACATAAATATAAACATAAATATAAATATAAATAAACTATATCACGAAGAGATTATTTAGTTCAATAACAATCACAGTAATGTTTAGATTTCAAACCTAAAATATTATAATTCTATTATTATTTCTATTATTCTATTATTATTTCCTCGAAATAAAAATTAAAACGTATAGAAAAATTTAATATTTTATTCTCTTTCTTCATTCTCATAATTAATTTTTTCTCATGTATGAAATATGCAGTTGAATGAACTCTTCAAAAGTCAACTTTTATAATTCAATATTATTCCTATTTGAACAGGTATGAGTATAATTCTTCTTCTCGTAACTTTTCTTTAAAATTTTTTTAATTTCCCTTTCCTCGTATCTACAATGAATCCTGAAATCATCAACACAGACTGAAACCGTATTATTAATTAAAACACCTTAACAGTTCTCCAAAATGTCTCTCCACTCAACACACAACACTTTTAAAACACAAACCTGTCAAGTACATAAAATCACGTCAGAAATGACAGTGAGATAATAAATTACATCCGGCAACTCGCCACCTATAATCGTAAAAGTATAAAAATCAATATTTGTTAAATCGGATTCCAAATCGAATTTCGACCTTTGAAATTGATGTTCCACTGAGCCACTCGCTCTCTCTCTCCCTTTCTCTCTCTCTCTGCCAATTTTATCACCCTATCCCCGATTTACCTTCATCGTAAAAAATTATTCCACCCGGCGTTATGCAATCCCTTCCGGAACACCTTATATCTCTGAGAAAATTATGTGGAATGGGATTTTTATTGCCGGATTGACGATTTAAAGCGTGGATAAGCCGATTATTTGCAACCGGTCCGAACGGTCATACCCCTGTAAAATGAAATACAGATCATTGGCCGCTGAGGATCCAGCTTCTCTTCTGGTGATAGACCAGACCCTAGCCAGCTCAGAGACCGCGATCTCACGCGATAAGCGGCGCTTTAAAGAAAGGACCAAAGTGATAATTTACTGGCTGCCGAAAGTGGCTGTTCCCTGTGGCGAAGAGTACAGCGAGCGCGGGGCTCTTTCGGCAAATAGGGGTAGCTTTAAGGGGCAAGAAAGGTAAATTGAACGAGCGGAGACGTGACCAGCTGATATGAAGGCTGGCCAATGAAAGGTAACGGACAGTTTGCAAATGTATGCGGGATTTACATTCGATCCCTATGGACGGCTGACTAATCTCGTGAAACCATATCATTCGAAGAACCGTTCGAGATATCGATTTACACTCTGGTCAACATTGCTGCAGAGTACCGAAGTTGTGTAACGTCCCATTCTGGCTGGAGTTCTATTGACAAAGGATACACGACGTGGCCTGCCGTGGATGATAGCGGCCTGGTCGTATTAATTTCCAAGATTCGACCAGAGGATCATTGTGAAATTCGGGACTGTTGCCACATTTTCGACTAGCGGAACGACTTCTGGGTAAATGGCCGAGTGATAAGGGCAGTTGACGATAGTTTGACCATTCGTGACTGCGATGTTAATCTTGCATCAGAGAATTGGATTGTCGGGATGGATATTTTTAACCCTTTGCACTCGAGAGGTGACTCTCAGTCATAATTTAATAAAGATCTATACAGTTTTTCCACTGTTTCCACTGACTACTATTTCTTTGAGTTATAACCCTTTAACAAGTTTCTTTTATAATTGGAGTAGCACACGATTGTTAATTCTTAAAATATCGACGGTATTATTACTCTCATTAGGAAATATATTGTCGACCCTGTACCTCAGGTAATACATGAAGACACATTGACACTTGGCCATGATATACGTCAAGTACCTGGTGTAATTTTTAGCCTAAGTTATAATATTGTTTAATGAATATATAATGTTTTTCATTTAAATATAATATCTGTTAAGCCTTGTAATGTCGTGCCGGTATTTCGTTCGGCCCTTTGTTTAGAATAGACCCAGAAGACCGTTAGGGTCTTCTGGCAGCCAGATTCCAATTGCTGTTTTAGTTCAAGTTCCGTGTCCTTTCTATCTTCATTTTCAATGCATTTTCAAACAATTCTTTATTTCCCTCGTGTCACCGGACACGAGGCTTTCTTTAGCCATTAATGTTAGAAAGTAGGCAACAGCACTTAGGATTTGGCTGACAATAGGCCTGCAAAGAAAGGGACCAAGCCATGTGCGATGTCGCGACTTTCGGAGCCATAAAGTAACGGGTCCTTCAGGAAGGATCACGAATGCGCGGGTGGCCCACCAGCAACCCCCTTTGAGGGAGAGGCTTCCTCCACCGGCAGACCTGGTCGCGGAAGACGGTCCTCCCTTCTTTGGGGGCATCTGATTCGCGGACCGAGGGCCCACCCTCGGTCCTGTCAACCACCAATGGGAAAACCGATTTCCCTTTGGAAACCATGGGCTCCGAAAGATCGTGCATCGCACAAGTTAGTTAGGTCAGTACCAGTCAGTCAGCCAATAACATTCGAAGAGTTCAGAAGAGTTATCCGAAACAACTATATAAAATACAGTCCACTATAAACACAACGTTTCTCAAGAAATTTGGTTCGTCATTAACCGTCGAGGATGTTGACAGTTGAGGATGACCTATTGACGATATACAATATCCACGACTAACGTTACCAAGGGTCTTTATAAATAGTAGACATGGTAGCTCACAATATATAAAAATATACAGTTTAATTACTATTTAAAGCTATACACAATTTCCTCAAAGAGCCGTCTGTCATTGATCATCATTGATTAAGAACGATCCAGTGACGATATACAACGATGTTTTTGATTTGAATGTGGTAGATACTCGTTGAGTGATATATTGAAAATTGTTTATTTGATTTTCCAATTGTTACTTAATATTACAATTTAATTTGAGAGTCTGCTGTAGATGATAGAACTATATTTATTTGAACCTGCTAGGAGACCTGTTAGGATTGATACAGGAAGAAATAGGAAAGAATTGGCCTAATGTACTTCTCTTCGTAGCGAAAAATTTAACGATGGAACTTATTTCAAGTGATTATCTTCACTTATCATAGTGAAGATAAATAAATAAATAAATAAGGACAATATTCTGATACAGAAATTATATAGTTCAGAGGGAAATACTGCATATTGCAATTCCTGTGAAAGAAAAATAATAATATTTAGTTATACTCTACCCTATCTTATTTGCTGCTCTTTAATTAATTAGGTGGTTAATTAGTCATCAATTTAATTTAATTTCCAAATGTTCGAATTTTAATTAGAATTTCGTTTAAATTATTCTAATCTCGTGTTGTACGTTGAAAAGTGGTAAGTACTATGATTTTCATTGCGAAAACGGGGAGTCTTCAACAGAATTGCAGATATTTGTATAAACAGAAAGAAGTAATCGAGCATTTTTAATTTTAATTCCCAAATTTAATTTCAAAATTTTTATATTTTAACTAACATTTTTCCAGATAAATAAATTATTCTAATCTCGAGTACCCTGTGACCAACTATTTAACGTGCAATATTAAAGATATTAATAAAAATTATAAAATTCTTGTAAACACGAGGATTTTTAACGTAAAACACGCACATAGAAAATAATGTAAACACTATTTGATCAAACATGACGTTCCAGTGATTAAATAAAACAGTATCAAAATTTTGTTGGCTCATCAACAATTTCTTATAAGTATTCAAAATTTTCAGCGTAAATGATGCGAAGTAAATATTGTACATAGGTTCAATTTTCACGTGCATGCTTACAAGACACGTTATGAAATTGAATTTTCGGTATGGGGATGTTCAAGGTAATGAATAGTGGAATATTTTCTACAGAATTTCATGAATAACTAACATTCACGCTAGTCAGTGCTCATTTACAGCGTGAACAATATGCATACCATCATACAATTTTGATATAGTGTCTTTGTTTATATATCCTCTGATAAATTTTAATTTACAAATTATTTTTCATTCCAAATATCTTTTAGTTTGAGGCTTAAATACAGGTTGTTACAAGGAAATACGTAAATTTTTGTAAACTTATGTTAACACTTTGTTGACTGACAATTGTACACATAAACTGTCATGTCACCGGCTATTATTTTGTAATCCAATTTTCAAACTCACTTTTACACGCAATATTCTATATTGCCAAGGGTTTCATAAATTAAAATAAATAATGCAAGTGCAGTGACGAGTTAACTCGTCACCGGTCAACAATGTGTCAAATTATTGAATAAGAAATTTGCAATTTAAATCTAAATTTGCAACTTGGAATCATTTTCTAAAGATTTTTCTTCGACAAGTATTGGTACTTGACCAAATACCAGGTCTCATCATGTGGAGGTGGACGTGCATCTAGACCCAGGCATTGCGTCCTAATGACGAAATCCTACTAACACTATCTGTTCTCATCAAAGATACCCTAATCTAACTTGGAGTAAAGGAAATTAACGTGAATCTACTGGTACTTTATTAAATATCGTGTCTTACAAAAGGCACTTCGATTCGGTATATAATATTAAAACCTATTGTAGCGTCCTACGGTATCGAATCTCTTCGATTTCCAAGAACGCTTATCACGCGCCAAATTAATATTGCGTGACTAGTTGTGATAATAAGGATCCAGAATGTGCGTGGTCATAAGAGAGTGTTTATTTAGAGAAAAGTGTAGAATAGTTATAATATTCTGCTTTACCTTTATAAGCTTAATCCGCTAGAACGGCGTTGAGGCACATCGAACCTCCGGAATTGCAGTCGACATTATAAAGTATAAAATAAACCATTAGGTCTGGCAAAAGTGTAAGCCTTAAAATAAAATTATGTTATAAATTCGCTCTCCGGGACGGAACACCTATTATTCTATTGTCGCAACACAGATATTTTATTTCAACATACTCCAATATTCCCAAATTCCTATAAAAATAGGGAATGAAATATTAAAGACGCGTGCAAATGAAAAATCGCGACGTGTCCAAACGAGTTCGCGATTATGCGAAAAGCCGACTAGCCTAGGCGACGTACTGCCGTGTACCCGATAACTTCATGTCTGAGTACCCTTCCGATCGGACCCAGTCCACCCCAGCCATCACAGACTCCGACCTGTTTTACTTGCAAATGCATCCCTTTTACAATTCTTACTACTATTCTTAATATCTAATAAATAATATCGCAATGTCTTACACGCTCCTCTGTAATACCCTGTATAATAAACTTGTACTCTTGAATTAGGGTTAGGAATAATTCTATGAAACAACAAATCAAGAAATATTTATTCTTCAAAATCCATCGGTGGCAGAAATTTAAAAAACTGGAAATCCAAAAAAATGACCAAAATTTGCGATGTTTCGCACCAAAATATATCCTTCCATTTCCAACAGTGCAATCACTTCAACAACTCAGAGTCCACGGACAATCGCATCAATTCCTCTGTCACACACGCAAGTTCTCGTGCAACAAATCTCCCATAATGTCATAATTCCCAAATATTTTTCTCAAATCCTTTACGAAAAGGAAAAAAAGAAATAGAAAAATGCTTCATATTGCAGACGCATTTACCTAAGACTTGTCTCGCCTAATGTTCCGAATATTTTGTCTTTCCAGATAATCCCAGTCATTTCAGAATCACTCTGTACAGCAATAATAGAACGGCTCGTGTACTCGGTGAACGCAAAAAGTGGAGGTCCTTTTGCTAAGTTGTCCCAAGCGGATACGAGCACTCGGCGAACCTAGACGCGGAAAGGCGAAACTTCAATTCTTTTTTTTATTCTTTGCCTCTTTCGTTAGGGTGGGGAGGGTGGGCCAAGAGCTCACCAAACGAGCGCTCCTTTTCCTCTTCCGTTCCATTTTTTCTCCTCCTCTCTCGTTCCTTTTTTCTCTCCTCTTGCCTCTCTCTCTCTCTCTCTCTCTCTCTCTCTCTCTCTCTCTCTCTCTCTCTCTCTCTCTCTCTCTCTCTGTTTTCATCCTTTTTCATTCTTTACACGTATAAATATAAAGCTGGTTTAGTAAATCCAGCAGTGCACACTTGAACCGTTCCCCGAAATTTGTACGCTTTTACGAGCTAAATCCAAGTTAATTTCACACACGCCTAGATAGAAGAACCCTGCCAGGTTGATACACACAGACACAAGCCGGACATTCATTTTGGTTCGGGCTTCTCACGCTTTTGTCGTGAACGCGGTCCTACCAACGGCAAAATAGCGAAAACCAAGCCCAAGCCGCGGCACGCTATCAGGGAAAGGCGGACGACGGTAGGAGAGGTGTACAAAAGTTTTGCGCAAATAAATCTCACTACGCAAGGAGCGGACAATGGGCCACGCCGCTGTTGAAAGCGCGTTTAAGCGTGAATTATTGTTTAGCCAGGACGCTTTAAGACAAAAACGATGCTTAAAGTGGATCAGCTGTTTTCTATCCGATTATTACCATTACCACCTGGCCAGCTCTATCGTCTTGTTACCGCTTCACAGCTACCCGGGATTAGAGAACAATTGGGAAGAAATCTTCCTCCATAACCTAATTCGAGTGTTTATGCTTGCGAGTGAAGAACCTTTGATATTTCGGTCGAAACTACCGAGATATCGAGGTTTCTGTACTGGGAAAATTAATTTTGGTTTTTATTTGGAGCGAGTGAATCGAAAGAGAGTACTAATTTTTGCTTGGAATTAGAAAATAATTGCGAAGAATCGTTCTTTCGAGGTATTTAGTGTTCTTTTAGATCTTTCAGTGTAATTATTATTGTCAATGAAGAAAATGTAATATCTTAGTCGAAACTATTCGAGATCAAGATTGTTATATTGGAGGAATTAATTTTAGTATTGTATTTATTTAGAGTCAGTGAGAGGAGTACTGAATTGAGGAAATGATCATTTTTATCTGGAATTAGAAGACAATCGCGAAGAAACGTTCTTTCAAGGTATTTAGTGTCCTTTCAGGTCTTTCAGTGTATTTATTATTGTGAATAAAGGGCCTATCATATATCAGTCGAAACTACCGAGATCGAGGTTTCTCTATTGGAAAAATTAATTTTGATTTTTATTTAGAGCGAGTGAATCGAGAGAGTGCTAATTTTTGCATGAAATTAGAAAGTAATTTCGAAGAACCGTTGTTTCAAGGTATTTAGAGTTCTTTTTGGCCTTTCAGTGTATTTATTATTGCTAATGAAGAACCTTTGATATCTCAGTCGAAACTACCGAGATATCGAGGTTTCTGTACTGGAAAAATTAATTTTGGTTTTTATTTAGAGCGAGTGAATCGAGAGAGTGCTAATTTTTGCGTGAAATTAGAAAATAATCTCGAAGAACCGTTGTTTCAAGGTATTTAGTGTTCTTTTAGGTCTTTCAGTATATTTATTATTGTGAATGAAGAACCTTTTTATATATCTCAATCAAAACTACCGAGATATCGAAGTTTCTGTACTGGAAAAATTAATTTTGGTTTTTATTTAGAGCGAGTGAATCGAGAGGGTACTAATTTTTGCTTGGAATTAGAAAATAATCGCGAAGAATTATTCTTTCAAAGTATTTAGTGTTCTTTTAGGTCTTTTAGTGTAATTATTATTGTGAATGAAGAAAATTTAATATCTCAATCGAAATTATCCGAGATAAAGACTTTTATATTGGAGAAATTAATTTTGGTATTGTATTTATTTAGAGTCAGTGAGAGGAATACTGAACTGAGAAAATACTAATTTTTGTCTGGAATTAGAAGACAATCGTGAAGAAACGTTCTTCCAAATTCTAATTCCAGTATTTATTACTGCGAGTGAACAACCTTTAATAATTGAATTGAAATGACTGAGACCAATGTTTTAGTATTGAAGAAATTAATTTTGCTATTTATTTAGAGTGGGTGAGAGGTATACTGAATTGTGAAGATACTGACTTCCGCCTGGAATTAGAAAACAATCGCGAAGAATCGTTCTCCCAAATCCTAATTCGAGTATTTATCTTTGAGAATGATCAACCTTCAATATCCGAATTGAAATAATTGACAATGAGATCAAGGTTCTCCAGTATGATATTTTTTTCATATATTTTATGGTTAAAATCAAGTATTTTAATATTTCACAAGTGTAGAAAGCAATATATGTTATGTATAGTAGTAGACACAACTACTCATAAGGGTTAAAGATAGTGTACTATACTTATATATTACAAGTAGTATCCATAACTGAACCGTTCACTATACAAATCGACTAACTCCACTTTTTGAAAAATCTGAAATATAAAAAGTTATGAATATACCAAGTGCTTTGACACATAAATTCAAGATTTTTCAAAAAGTATAGTATATCTCAAGTATAGCAATATAAATTAGTATAATTAATAGTTGATAATATATAACGCAATTTATATATAATATATATTGCATCTATAATTATATTATACTATACCAACTATATATGGCACGATAGTACTATATATAATTATGTTATATTAATATAAATATAGCAAGTACTATATTATAAGTATAATGGAACTTCTAATTATATAGTAATATTCACAATACTTAATTAATACTTAATTTAATATATTACACTTATATTATACTATATATTAATACTTAATACTCAATTTTATCAATCAAAAGACCTAAAAAACAGAAGGCCAAGAAGCATGAACTTATTAAATCTGTCTCCTATGATCTTCATCGACAAAATTCAAAATTATTCAGTTATCCTTCATCAATCTCCACTTCCATGCTCGAAAATTTTCAAGTCACCAACCAAGAATCATTTCAATTGATGGTTCAAGCGTGACATGTCCCATTTCTTTGCAATATCTTCTTACGTGATTCATGCATACCTATATCTGAAACATCCATTAGTCGTTCTTAGAACTCGCTTTATGCTATGCTTTCATGATATGTGCATTGTTTGACACGGGTTGCTAGAAATGTAGATTAGTTTCTGCAAAAAGAAAAAAGGAAACTAAAAAAGGGAAAGAAAAATCACAAAAGGGAGCAGGTTTGCGAGATTGAATGCTGCTCGGAAGCTCGCGCTTATAGTTAACTGTAATCCATTGAGAACCCTTCTCAGCTAATACGGGTAGCAGCAGGAAAAGTGAATCGACGTCGAGAAACGCTTAGGTACTTTAGACTGTACTTCAGTTGCTTGAATCCGGAAACTGTTGCTGTTTGAAACGTGTAACTAGAGGAAACGGATACAAAGGGTATAAAAGGTGTGTAAACTTCATGTAAATGTACATACATGTGCAATTAATACTCACATACCGGCAGTTTTGTTGGCATTGCGTTATGAAGTTGGAAATTCGTTTCGCTAACACGAGAAATCATGACAAATGGACAAGACATGATATTTCATTCTTATTTCAATGGCAATTTTATTTTTCCTTTTTTTTGTAATCAATTATATTAACATCTCGATGAACCCACTGTTAATTTACGAAAAGTATTATGGTTAATTTGTGGATTTATTTTTATATTCATTTTCGTATATTTATATGGGGTGATCTCTGATAGACTGAATGATACAAAACAAAAATAATTTTTGCAAATACGTGTCCTTTTAATTTTTTATTATTTTATTTGGAAATTAATAGATTTGTTTCAATTTTTGATCTGCTAATGTAATCAATGTAATCAATTTTATTTTCCTCTTTTTATAATCAATTATATTAATATTTCGATGAACCCATTGTTAATTTACTCTTGAATATTATGGTTAATTTGTGGATTTATTTTTATATTCATTTTCAGATATTTATATGGGGTGACCACTGATAGACTGAGTGATACAAAACAAAAATAATTTTTATAAACACGTGTCCTTTTAATTATGTATTATTTTATTTGGAAATTAATAGATTTGTTTGAATTTTTAATCTGTTAATGTAATCAATGTAATCAATTTTATTTTTCTCTTTTTATAATCAATTATATTAACATCTCGATGAATCCACTGTTAATTTACGAAGAGTATTATGGTTAATTTGTGGATTTATTTTTATATTCATTTTCATATATTTATATAGGGTGATCTCTGATAGACTGAATGATACAAAACAAAAATAATTTTTGCAAACACGTGTCTTTTTAATTTTTTATTATTTTATTTGGAAATATAATTAATAGATTTGTTTTATTTTTAATTTGCAAGGAATGCTCTATAACTTATAAACAAAGAAAATGGAGGGGTTCATTTCCTCAATCTCTTTAGTTTCTTATTGACCATCTTGTGTTTTACTTCTCAAATTATTATTATATTTAGATCTATTAAATATATACTTGTAACTATAAGAAGACAATGGAAATGTTTTATTTTTATTTTAATACAAATTTTTATTTTTTCCAATTAGTTATATGAATATTTTCCCTATAAACCAATTATTCACTCTCTTATTTTATTATTTATTAATATTTATTTACTCTAATTACACTAATTAGAAGATTTAAAGCTATTAGATGTGATTTTGTTAGGTCATTACACACAGGTGCATTAAAACTGTTTCCATGAATTGATTTAAACCTTATCGTAGTGACTTCGCAATAAAATTCGTTTTATTCGATTTCTTTATGTCCTTAACGCTTAAGCCCATTTCATACTGGCAGCAACTAATATACTTTTACTTACTCAGACGCCATTAACTTTAGTTTCGTTTGGCTATTACTCGGATAAGTAAAAACTGTTCCAATGAACTGATTCCACTGCTATTGTATTGTGTGATAGTAACTTCGTGTGTTCCCTTTTCGTTCGATTTCTTTAACTCCTTGACGCTTAAGACTATTTCACACAGATTGCATTCGATATACTTTTACTTACTCAGACATCGTTAAGTTTCGTTTCATTTGACCATTAATTGCATGGGTAAAAATTGATCGATTCTTGCTCTATTGTGGTAACTATGCGGTTCTCCTGTTTTATTAGGCTTCTTTAACTCCTCGATACTTAAGCCTATATCACACGTGCGACGATTGATATATGTGGCTATAATTATGAAAGTGGTCTGAGTCATCGACTTAAGAGGAAAGATTTTATTATTTATTTCGTATTGCATTCATTTATATTACGACAAAATATATTTATTTTCTACAATACAGTAAAGAATTAAATCGTTAGATCGAGTTTGTTGCTTCATTGCAATTAATTTTATAATTTATGACGTATTTAAAGGCCGAAGCTTTTAATATTTCAGAAGCAAATATAAGTGACATAGACCACTTTCATAATCATAGGCACGTATTATATTAGCAACGTACATATACCTCAATAGATATTTCAATTTATGCGAAATTAAATAAAAAGAAGACAAATAAATTAAAAAATGAATAAGCATTAGTTCTGTTTTATATTTTTAAATTTATTATACACAGTTTCAACATTTCTACAGTAATAAATTATCATATTTTTGCACTTATGTAAAGCAAATTTTTCATACTTAATTATTTTTTTCTTTTTTTGTTTACATTATTACGTTATGAATTAATTAATAAAGTATGACTCGTTATTATAAGAAATATACATATTATTGCGCGAGAGAAACAATAGAGTTAGACCAAAAAATTCGCCGTTTCCTGGCAGTTAGGTCAAAAAATGTGAGCATTAAGTGGTTAAAAAAGCACTTTACTTAATAGCTTATGAATTCGAGGAAAAAAGACTGGATTTTTCGTTTGCTATACAGCGTTCCATGCTGTATATAGCTGGCTTGCGTCTCGTTCGTGAATATGCCACTATGAATTAGAAACACAGTTGGATAAAATACCGTCATACGTCACGTATATTAAACTTGACAATTTCTGCGTCAGTTTTCTCGATATTCAACAAACTGTAACTGCGCAACGTTCTGTTCTATTCGCACGTCGTTGTCACGTAATATTATTGCTGGAACCGGGGGAAAAGCATGAATTGTTCGCAACGCGTAACAAGTTTAAAGTCTCCGTGTTATAAATTGTGCGTTTTGTCTTGGCTAAAGAAGAAAGAAAATATTTTCTGTTTACTCTGTGCCAAAAATTCAACTATTCCACTTGTAATATAGGTCCACGAGGTTTCGTGAGTTGACTATAATTCAGTGCATAAATTATTATTCATGGAGAAATATATTTTTAATATCATAGTTTGATCCCACTATGTTATTTCTTGTATTTAATTTAAAATTAAAAATCAACGTCTTAGCGAAAAATATATCTTTGTAGAAAATATTTTTGAAAACATTTATTTTGTGAGTAAATGGATAAAGTGATAAGAATATTTATTGAAACAGCAGAACATTAATTATAACTAAAACTCGTAAATTAAATTCGCTTATAACTGCGATATAATCTCTTGAGGACTCTGTCACACACAACGTCTATTTGTAATGACTGTCATTCATCTACTGATAGTTCTTTCCGATTCTCTATCATACTCGTTACACACACATTCTTCTATACAAGCATTCCTCACACTCATACCACACATTCTATAACAACCACTACCACACATTTTTCTGATAATGTCAAAATTTACTTCCACTGGTCATATTCTGATTTTAAAATTAATATTCTATATTATATTTTATTATTACAATATTATATTTTCCTAATATTGTCACAACTTAATTTCACTGTTCAGTTTTATTATTCTTATATTTAATTGTACATTCAAAATCAGTTTTGTTTAAGGAAGTATCCAGAATTATTAATATATTTTACAGTAACTTGCAATCGAGTTTCATTATTCTGATTTTTATATATTTTATTCTACGTTAATATTGTTTACAAAAGTATGTTCTTATAAGAAGCTATCAATCAAAGCTCTTAATATGAACATTTTTCTGATAACGATATAATTTGGATCCACTTTTCTAAATTACCAACTTCATATTATAGTCTAAATTACATATATGATACCTTACCTACTTTTATTTTCTACACTTCGGTCCCCGTACCTTAGCATTTTCTCACACGCAATTAATAAAAGAAGATTTACCAGTCTTTCACATTTTTTCACACATATTACCTCATTCCTTCAACGCTATCATTTTCTCACGCGCAATTACTAAGAGGAATATCAATCCTTCCCCATTTTTCACACATATCACCCCATTCCTCTAACACAACCATCGGGGAACTAAGCGTCGAATTTCTATAAATAAAAAGCGCCATGTCTCATGGAACGTCTCCCGTTATGTAACAAACAAGGAAGCTCGGTTGAAAAAACAAGGCGAACGACGTAGGGAAATTAGCGTTGAGCAATTTCCATGCCATTTTCACATGTCAATTTGAAACCAGGAGTAATTGCCAAGCGTTGGTACCTGCACTCATTTAGCTTTCCTTGAATCGTTAATTCTAGCCGTAGCGGTGATTCAGCGTGGAAATGTTCGTATTTCACTCGAATTACCATTCGGATTCAGCCAGGTAATCATCGTTACCACTTGGAATCACTGGCCGATAAAGAATTTCACGTGTATTCCATCGTTACAAGAATTCATTGCTCTTCGTCCCTTAATCATGATCCTGTTTTTAACATGCGAGCAAGCCGTGCAACGTACAATTATACAAGTTTTATGTGTACGCGGTGGCACGAGGCAGAAAGTAGTCTGATAAGTTCCTCTGCACGTTGGTTGGTTCGCCTTCTAGCAAACTTTGATGTGTTTTCACTTGCATCGCAACGAGTTCTCCAAGTATTTGGAAGCGTGTGAAAGATTTCTTCGCCAGCCTGAAATCGTATATTTGAAAGCAAATGGCATATTTTTTGACATTTTCTTCGTAACTTTTGATTCCAGATATATTTATTTTTATTCTAACACTATGGTTATTTGCCTTTGATTTATATTAACTCATTTTCGAGTACGGTTGTACGTGAATGGTTAGAAAATTTGTGAAAACAATATTGTACAAGCAATAATACACGTAACAGAAAAAGGTTCGAAGATAATACGAGTAAAATTAGAAAATAAGTCAACGATATATGCGATACTTGCGGTAAACGTTTACTGTAGATATGAGCCGTGGTGGCGCTAGTGAGTTAAATGGAAATTCGTCTTAGGGCTACCGCAACGCTTTCTCGTGAAAGGGTCAAGGATTGTGAGCGAATTGCGGACTGACTTGAAATTGGGGAAAATTTATTAAAGAGTAATATATTTTGGGTAACTGGAATTTTTGATTCCGTGATTTGTAATATACACGTCGAATTTGGATTTGAAATAGTAATTTTGAATGATTAATGGCTTACTATTAAATTTGAGGCAGATACAGCACAATATGGAATTGTGGAAAATAATTTTAAATACTCTTGTATGTATTATATGTGTATTTAGCGCAAGCAAGTAAATAAAAATTGATACAATTTTTTAAAGTTCACATATTTCAAAAGAAGGATAAATTAATTTATAGGAATAGACAAAATGGAATAATTGATTAAAATAAAATTTGATATATTTGTACACACAACCATTGATAACTATTCAAGAAACTATTTATGTTTAAACATATTCATATGTTATATTTAGACTTCTTTGTCTTAGAATATTTATTCGATATTATAATTTCTGAAGTCTTAGAGAACAGGGGAATGAAAATTGTTATTAAAAAATTTATGTGCTTTTAAAAACTGAATTGATATTTAATAATGTATAAATGTACAATTTATACACGTTATTTAAAACATATAAACCACAAAAATAGAAGGTTCGATTTGACAACTTGTTTATTACTTCATATTAATGTATATTAGAGAATATAAAAATATAAAATAAAGTTTCGATTGGGAGAAAAAGTCATTATATATACTAATATATTTAAAAAGTTAAAAAATATTTCTTTTAACGAAAAAGGTTCGAAAAATAAATCCTATTGTGTTGGTAAATCCATCAATTCGTGTACAATTTGTAGAAATATCGACAATTCTCTTGTTGCTTGATATAAATATCGATAAAATTATATTTAATATTGATAAAAATTAAATATTTATGAAAACATGATAAAATACTAATAATAAAATATCCACGGTCGTGTATTTACAAACAACTGTACGATCACTTCGGAATAAAATAGTAATGGATGCTGATCACGCGACATCATTGTTTTCTGGTATAGCAGAAGACGCATAGAGCAGTAATGCGCCATAACAGTTTGCGGCGCCATCTAGCAGCAAATATGACGTCGTGAATACCTTCTTTTTTCGAATCGTAGCTTTCAGACTATTCCATCGATATCTACAGCGCAATAAGTAAGATTTCAAGCTTAATTTATGTCAGGAAATGACGTTCTTGTCGGCATTTCCGCGACAAAAATTGAAAAGTAGCTCCTAACCTCGAAACTCTTTGAGAGTGTGACCTGAAACCGGATAAATTACAAATCGCTCTCACCAACACTTGTTTCGAAATTGTCGTGTCGTCTTCGAAAATAAATATCAGTGTCACCTTGAAATCATCCACAGCAAATATCGAAATTGAAAATCGTAGTGTCAAACAAGGCAATAAAATTAACCTAAAAATTTAAAATAATTTATGAATTTATTATTAGATAACATACGAAAATTGTATTATGTTAATTTAATACTGAACAATATAATAGTAGAAGCTTCTAATAATATTTTTCAAATAGTACATGCACTTTTAAAAATTTATATTTATTTTGTGTCTTATTCATTCTTATTTTTATTATTTTAACATTTTTACTGCTCACTATTGAAAAATATATTTCAATTTGCTCGTGTAGACTATAAATAGCCAGTCCAATATTTACAAAAATTCGAATTTGATGAATTTTAATTACCTTTAATTGATTCTAGACTTCATGTAGACAAAACAAATTTATTTAGAAAATAAATTTTTAACTATTTGGAGCTATCGTATATATCACTCTAAGCTAAATAGGTTCAATAAAATTTTCAAGCATCATAAATACGTAATAATTTTATATTATCAATTATTTTATTATTACATACTGCTATACAAATTAATTAGAACCAGTGATAACCATTTTTCCTTAATTTTAAATATATCTGTAGACTTTGAAAGACAATTTACCTAAATTGAATATTTATATGAAATATAAGTAGTTACTTCTTCTTAATAAATTCTGTTTGTCAAAAATTGCTAAATTGACTCGACAAAATTTCCAAATATCTCAATCATGCGACAATTTCGTGATACCAGTGGTTCGAGGGTTGAGTAGTCAATTATTGGCTCCGAAACAGGAACGTCATAAATAACGTTAGCCAGCCAATCCTGACCAACCTGTTCCTATGTACAATACAACTACGAATTTTACACTGGAATGTCCATTTTACTTTGTTGCTGATGATCTACATTGAATCAAAGATGATTTACTAGCCGATCAATTAGCTTGTCGAACTTACGTCGGTTATCGATATCGCTTGAGGCACTGTGCTTCCTATGAAGATGGAATTACTGCGTCCAATTACTTCATAGTGATGCATCATACCCGTCAACTTAGGTGTACCGACGTAAGCAGATTTTATGTGAATGTGGAAACACGCGAGCTGATTGCAACTTCAAATCGAGATTCTTCTTTTCCTTCTTTTTACCATTCGTATTTCAATGGTTCCACCGATCGTGATTTACGATCTTCGTGAGAGTATTTATGGTTTTAATTAATATTGACAAATTTACTGAAAATATTATTTTAATAAATTGGTTCTTATTCTAAGTTTGGAAACATGGAATTTCTACATGTAATATTTTATGCAAGTTTGTGCTAATTTTATTAAGTCTTTGCACCCTCGTGACACCATTATGGAAGTGTAGATAATTTTGTTTAGAATTTATAGATAATCTGTAAAATTAGTAACTTAGATGAATTTGACTTCGATAGAGGCTAATATTTGTTTTAAGTATGAGAACAAAATATTGTTATAATTTATTGTAACTCTTTAATTATCATTAGTCATTTTAATTATAGTAGTTAATTATTATTTAAATATTATATATAGTTATATTAACTCCCTAATAGTAATTAAAGAATGAAATAAATTTTATATATATTAAGACTGATTGTACCACTTGTTTTAATTATTACGAATTGAGAAAAGTAATTGAAATGAATTTTACTATTTCTTAACTCTCTCTTTTATTCCTTAATCTTTAATGATTCCTTTTCTTTCTATTTGTATCATATCTTTATTTTTCTTTCATAAAGTTCACAGCTCTTTGCAAATCTAATTGAAACTTGAGATTGGAAAACGACGTTGTTGCTTTCATTCTTTTTGTAATTTGTATTTTAATAGCTTCACGGAATAAAATTTCCAAGAAATTACAAATACAGAAATATTTATTATATAATCTTTAGGAATTAAAAGTATTCGTCTAATGAAAACGCATTTATCGATAATATTAATGTATAATAATTATTTGTGTGAAATTATTTTAACGAATATTAAAATAATTTTTGAAATTTATTTGTGAACATTTCAAGTATTTCAATTCCGAAATATTGCTTGATATAATACTTGATGCAAGATAAATTTTGTTTATAGGCATAGAAACGAAATTCGCGGGCTCCAGTTGTAATGACCTAGTGACATCTGACGGGGCAGGCTCCACGATAATCAGCGGCCATTTTGATCAGAGAATAAGATTTTGGGACACCAGATCCGAATGTAGCTCAAACGACATTTTATTGGAGGGAAAAGTCACGTCTCTGGATTTATCTCGAGGTAAGTTCTCTTTACATATACGTAGCATAAAGATTAAAAATCAGGGAAAATATATAAATGTGTATTAAATAGAGGAAAATATAGATATATACATATACATATACATATACAAATAATATGAAAGTAACAATACATTTGATGATATTAAATGACTTCTATAATCTGAATTAATAACAGATATAATAAGTATAGCAATTGAGAAACATAGGTTTGAATTTAATCATATTTATTAAAACATATATAATTAGTTAATTTGAATAAAATATGAAATATTGAAATTATTACACTAATATTATTTATGAACATAATTTCAAATAAATTGAAGTAGAAATCTAGCTGAGAGAACAAAATTATTTTCTTATCTTGAAGAAGTAAAATTTATTAAGTTATTGGAAAATATAAATCGTGGGTGTTAATTTGTTTATATTATAATTTTTCATTTTGGTTCTTCATATTCATATAATTCTATAATTATCGTTAAAGAAATAATACAAATATTTCAAACCTTTCTCACTTATAACTGCTACAAATTTCGAAAATATAATTCCAGACTTTTCATTTACATGTAAAAATGGAATTTTTCCAATATTTAATCCATTAAACATGGAAGTAAAAGCATTCGAAATATGTAATAAAAATTTACAAAGAAATAAGAGATATCGAAAATGTGGCTTTAGAGGAGATTAAATAACCTTGTCCATCATCTTCATGACAAAGAGATGTATCGAGGTTCATAAAATTGTTAATCAGTCATATCGAATTCACTTTGAACATCAAGGCAGACGCAGGAGATATTCAGACTTGTGGGGAAATGGATAGATCTTGCATTATGAAAATGTTTCAACTTGCCGAAGCTGGGAAATCGTATTGCACGCAAACAGTGCTATCTGAACA
The DNA here is from genome assembly GCF_001483705.2 of Eufriesea mexicana. Taxonomy (NCBI): domain Eukaryota; kingdom Metazoa; phylum Arthropoda; class Insecta; order Hymenoptera; family Apidae; genus Eufriesea; species Eufriesea mexicana. The sequence goes on from NW_016910743.1 coordinate 648,669, forward strand.
TTCCTCTATATTTGCCTATTCTGATATTAACTAACGTTTCACCATTTCTTTAAACTAAAACTGTTTTAAGAGAATAAAATTAAAATAAAATAAATCAGTAAAATTAAAATAAAATTAAAATAAATCAATACGAAAAATAAAATTCCCAAAATACTGGATAATAGCTATATAATTTGCACTGTTTATTAATTTTATAACAATTATACAGGTAACCCTCCTATAACACGGTAGATAGGTTTCTAGAAAATGCCGTGTTGTGTGAAACCGTGTTGTGTGAAACCGTGTTGTATAAGACCCAGAACCAGTACAAAATTGGGGGTTACGTTTCGAAAGCTTACTAAAACCAAATTCTTTTTTTAATTCGACATAAACAACTTAATTTTTATTAAAAATATAAACGTGTGTGCAACAGAAAGCAAAAGATAAACAAAAATATTATTTTAATTTAACGCAATTTTAATTTAAAAAATTTCTTCGTCGTCATTGCTCGTGTAGAAGTACAGTGGTGTACAAAATTTTTGCCATTTTCTTATTGTGTTAGAGCGAAACCGTGTTATAGGATGCCGTGTTATAAGGGGGTTCCCGCAATTTATGAATCGTGTTATAGTGAAACCGTGTTATCGGATACCGTGTTGTAGGAGGGCTACTGTATTAAGTAAATCGAATGGTATTTTCCGAAAGAGGAAAAATTAATTTTATTTAATTAATTTTTCATTGATGTTATACTAATACATAAACAATTGTTACATAGCGTTGAAATATACAAGTAGTCTCTATCAATAATAATACTCAGTAAATTGAACGATCCTTTTAAATGAGCAGCATTTCATGAATTTTAATTTTATTTTTTTTTTTATATATCATATTTCATTACTAAGGATATTAAAGGAAGCTGATAATTTCATCGTTATTATCGGGAATTATTATCCCTCAGAGGATTTAGTTTCCTCTCTTTGATATTTGCGAAATATGTAATTGAACATGAATCGTATTACGAAATTTCAAAATACATGTAGTAATATCAAATCCGTTAAAGTTATGCACGATCTCTGATGTTATTTTAGTTAAACGTTTTATTATATTTCAAATTGGTAGAATGAAAGCCTTAAACGCAGCGGAAATGGTCAGAGCCATCGACTGATTAGAGGTATGACAACTTGACATATCGCAATTTGTGGTTTCCGGACTTTGATCAATAAGGCACATAAAGAATTGCAGCGTGTCAGTGAAGTCGCTGTATAAATAGTAAAATACAAATATAAATACTTCCACATGACAATAAATAATCCGTGTAAAGGGAAGCATACGACAATCAATTTTGAAAGTCTCTCGTGAAGCACCAATTAATGGCTACTTTGTTCTGGCAATTTGCTGACAGTATTTGATGTCTATTATTTCTTAAAATTACACAGTGGTATACGTGTATTGAATTACAAAGTCTGCTTCGGTACGTGTTAATTTCAATATTTCAATACGTTTAGCACGAGACAAAATTTGGGAATTTATTTAAAGCTTGAAAACAATCGAATAGTTTCACGAAAAGGATTATTCCATTTAATTTTGTATTTTATTTATTTCTTATTGGATAGAAAACTAAAATAGAAAAGAAAAAATAGAATTTTGTAAATACTATTGGTACTATTAGTACTAAATTATATATTCAAAATTTGGGAATTTATTTAAAGCTTGAAAATAATCGAATAGTTTCACGAAAAGGATTATTCCATTTAATTTTATATTTTATTTATTTCTTATTGGATAGAAAACTAAAATAGAGAAAGAAAATAGAATTTTGTAAATACTATTGGTATTATCTATTCAGTATCAGTATTTAATATATTATTAAAATATTTTTGGTGAAAAAATTTATCACGTTTATGGAAGAAGGAAAATACATTTATATCTATAAGAATATTTTAAATAAGTATAAAATTGTATAGGTATATAAGAAAATACTTGTAAACTATAGAATGAGTATACATACATTCCTACCAAAAATATTTTAATAATATATTAAATATTGGTACTGAATAGATAATTTAATACTAATAGTACCAATAGTATTTACTAAATTCTATTTTTCCAATGACACAAGCACCTTCGTGTAAACACACATACACACATCACACACACACTCATCGTAGTTCACTTCCACATCAACACGAACTGATATCGTTTATAAACATGAAATGCTTTCTTATATCATTTGCTATATACCAACATTCCATGCATCAATGACCTCTCATCTTGTGATAGCACGAAATTATCAGTGGTAGATTTATAGCAATATAAATGAATTTCAAGTGAAATATTTTAAACTCCTTTTTGATTTATTCACTTTTTCTTTAATCGTCTATTTAGTTACTATGAGGACAGATTTCAGCGTTAGGATGCAAAAAAAAAAAAATGGCGATAGGAAATGTCAGTACACGAAAGGGACTGGCATATGCTGGGAGCGATAGGAACATCCCACGTATGTGATCGCAATGTGCAAATTTATCTGTTGAAACGTGCACGTACAGTAGCGGGTACTTAAGTGTCGTATTTTTGCCCACTTAATCGTCGCAGAGTTATCACCACCAATTCCTGGAATTGCTACTGCGAAGCGAGTATCGGCTTTATCAGTAATACCTGATCGGTGATGACTACGCTGCTAATGAGTCGCCGAAATAAGAATAATTTTCGTATTTTTCTCGCTTTACAATCGTGAAAATATTTTAGTTAAATTGCCGAGATATTTGCGGCGAGGGAGATACCGGACATGACCATATTTGAATGACTTTGAATTACGCGGATAATGTGGGTTTGATGATGAGGGTAGAAAGAGAATGTTGTATTTGTTTCTGTTATAATGATACGAGTAACAAAAGTACGAATGGTAATTGAATGATAAAATTACACCTACACAATTCGGAATAATATTTATTAGTATTCTTGGAATTTATTGAAATTTATTTAAATTTTTGCCATAATATTTGTTACATTTACTATCTTTATTAAATTTACTATATTTATTGTATTCGCTATATTTGAACGATAAAATTACACCTACACAATTGGGAGTAGTATTTATTAGTATTCTTGGAATTTATTGAAATTTATTTGTTTAAATTTTTGCTATAATATTTGTTACATTTACTATCTTTACTAAATTTACTATATTTACTGTATTCACTATATTTGAACGATAAAATTACACCTACACAATTGGGAGTAGTATTTATTAGTATTCTTGGAATTTATTGAAATTTATTTGTTTAAATTTTTGCTATAATATTTGTTACATTTACTATCTTTACTAAATTTACTATATTTACTGTATTCACTATATTTGAACGATAAAATTACACCTACACAATTAGGAGTAATATTTATTAGTATTCTTGGAATTTATTGAAATTTATTTAAATTTTTGCCATAATATTTGTTGCATTTACCTTCTTTACTAGGTTTGCTATAGTTACTGTATTCGTTATATTTATTGGTTTCATTATATTTACTCCATTTACTATATTTATTATATTTTATTTGGCATATGTACTATATTTGCTACGTTTATTATGTTTACCATGTTTGCCATACTTTCTGTGTTTAGAATATTTAACTATTCTTTTTACTATTTTTATTATAATTATATTATTAAATAGTTATATATTAATTTATATTAGTAATTAATTATATATTA
>NW_016910743.1:652424-681199 GCF_001483705.2 Eufriesea mexicana
ATATTAATATTTAACTTTTTTCTACAATTTTTATTATACTTATCATATTTACCATATTTTATATATTTCTCGTATATTACTACATTTATTATACAATATTTATTATATTTATTTGAATTATTATAAGGAATATAATAATTTTTTCTATTATGTGAGATTAATAGTAACGAAACTAATGCTAAACAAGTCACATTATTTCGAAATTAATAATCTACCAGAATACTTGCCTAGAACAAAAGAAATATGACGTAAACCTCCGTGTAATTTGTAAAGCTCTAATAGTCATGCAGACATCTAGGAATACAGCGATACAAGCCTGTGCCACACGTCGTAAAACATTCCCAACTTTTCTCTCTATTTTACTCACGCTCAATATTTCTCACTCTCGTCTCCAAACCACTCAACAAGCGAACGAATGCGAGTTTCCCACTCCCTCGGTAACTGTCGCGATGCGTACCCAACCAGCATCGGTTAAGTGAGCACTACCACACACAATCGATCAATATAACGATGTATCTATATCAACATAACTTATCACAGGGATGAAATGCTTACTATTAAACAAAATCGATGTTCTGTTAGGACTATGCACAATGATTCAGAATTACTTATACGTTTCTAATTACCTCAAATTATTGTTACCTTCTTGCAATATAAATTCCAAAATTGTTAATCAAAGTATAATATGTTATACGAATTAATGATAAGTAAAAATTCGTATTTCGATTGATATAAATAAAAGGATTCCAGATTTGAATACTTTCGTAACGTTAATTTTGTATTAATTAATTGTGAAATTAGCATTCTCGTTTCCCTGAATAGTATAGCTTCCAAATAGTAATTCAACAAATATAATAAAACGAACGCAGGAATTGCGAATCAATTTATAAATTGCTAATTCAAGAAATAAGTTATTAATTAATAAACGTGAATAATAAAATTAAATTATACGATACTTGGATACATCCGGTATAGATACGGATCATGGTGTCGCTAGTGAGTTCCCTGGAAAATCGTCTTAAGGCTGCATAAGCAACAAAAGATGAATCAGCATAATATTAAAATTTCTATTCGTTATAAATTCATTTTATGAATAATAATGAACGGTTCTTCTGGCTAGTATTATATAATACATTACCTTGGTATATTTTCTCTGATCGACCAATTGCGCCTTTTAAAGAAAGTTGAAAAACCAAGTAATAAATGAATTTGTGAATTTTTCTGTATTTCTCAACATCTATATTTATATATTTCTTTAACGTTTAACATTCGATAAACTATAACAATGGGGACACTTGTTTATTAGAATATTTTCGAGAAATCTACAATGAAGAAACCGTCTCGATAATCACTTGATACATATACAATATATATAAATTACTTTCGCACATGCAGATATCTTAAAAAATATGGGTAACACGACAAAATTGTATCCAAGAGAAGAATATTTATGGTAGCCATCTGTAATAAGATTGGTAAGACCAATCATCAGTTAGGTACACGCATAATCGACACGCATAATTCTCGAATTTATTTTTCTTGAAAACGAAACCACCAATGCAATTTTGTCATTCCTGATTTTATCCTTATTTTGAGCCACAGGATACCCTGACTCTCTCTCTCTTTCTCTCTCTCTCTCTCGCTCTCTCTCGCCCTCTCGCTCTGCACCTAATTTTATAATTTTTTATAATATAATAATTTTATTATTTTACCTACTAATTTTACTCCACCCTACATTTTCTCAGATATTTTCATGCTCGGTGATAACTCACACACACACTGATCATAAATATACACAAATAATCTGCCTGGAAGAAAAAAAGGAAAAAAAATAGGGAAAAGACGAGTTGGATTTCACGAACAATTCGACGTCCCATCGCACTATCACGCCACATTTAGCATGTTAATTTCGATTTTGTTCGAAACAGATATCGCGAGTCTGTAAAATTCTGCTCGATTACATCGCGCCACTCTAATGCTTTTCCTTTATCATTCGCAGTAATACATTATGTATACTTCCATTAAAGTATAATATACCATTCCTTGGGAAATGTGGCCGCTAGATTCACAATGAAACCTTTCTCGAACGCCTCCCCATAAGATTTATACGTCTCGAAAAGGAATTACTTACTTAGTGGATTCGTCCCGGTTGCATTTCAGTACCTAGCAAATATGTATATATATATTTTTTCTTCTTCTCGTCCTTCCTCTTCTTCTTCCTGCTCCTCTTCTTTTTCTTCTACTTTGTCGCTGTTCGAGTAACTGGAAGGCTAGCTGCGAAAACGTCCGCGGAACGTGATCTGGATGTAATCAGAACGTAATCAACGGATTGCTTATTACGTTTATTCGCACATATGGAGAGGTTGTTGTACGGCTAACCGTATTAGCACTACCAATTTAACTTGAAACATTAATGACATGCAAATTCAAGTGGCGACACCTGCTTGTTTCCAGATGCAAATTACCTTCTAAGCTGTGTCAGAGACGATACGTTGAAACTCATTGATCTGCGGATGAAGAAGATCATTGGATCATTTAGGTGAGCTTGTCTTTGTGTAATTTGTCTAACCTGTTGACTGAATAATTTGTTAGGAACGTAGGTTTATGCGGTTATGGCAAGTATACAGGGAAGTATTTAGTTTAGTTGGAGTGTAATTCAAGGTAATGTACATAAATACAGTGAATGAGTATAGGTATAGCTAGGTAAGATATAGCTAAGCTTTGGTCTCGTGAATTACTGAAATTAAATAAAAGACATTAGTATAATAATAACTTTCTGTGCATGACAGTGAAGCGTCATTTCAAGTTAAATATATTTATCGTGTTATCGTGTTCGTTTAGTTTGATAGAAATGTTGATTGTTCACTCTGAGAATTAATAAGAATTATGACATATGATGCCGAAATCAATTCATACTGTGGATTTCGTGGAAAAAGAATAAAAAGATTTTTATACAAATACAAAATCTGTAAATAATATTTACTAATTTGTTTATTACTTTTATATCATTTTTAAATTGCTTTTTAAACGATATTTTAATTTCTCTATATTTGAAAAAGATTAGTTAAAAGCAAAATAAGAATTATGATATATGATGCCTAAATCAGTGCATACTGTACATTTCGTGGAAAAAGAATAAAAAGATTTTTATACAAATACAAAATCTGTAAATAATATTTACTAATTTGTTTATTACTTTTATATCATTTTTAAATTGCTTTTTAAACGATATTTTAATTTCGATATATTTGGAAAAAGATTAGTTAAAAGCAAAATAAGAATTATGATATATGATGCCTAAATCAGTGCATACTGTGGATTTCGTGGAAAAAGAATAAAAGAATAAAAAAGAATAAAAAGCAAAAGAATAGAAAGCTTTTTTTAAAAAGAATAAATAAATTAAATACAAAATCTGTAAATAATATTTATTAATTTGTTTATTATTGTTTTATCATTTTTTAACTTGTTATTTAAACGAAATATATTTTAATTTCTTTATATTTAAAAAAGATTATTGTATCGAAATATTAGGTTAGCTAAAAAGTAATGTTAGTATTTTAACAAAAAGGAAGAGAAATTAAATTTTGAATTATAAGATTTTACAATCTTATATTTACTAATTTCTTTATTACTGTTATATCATTTTGTAACTTGTTATTTAAACGAAATATATTTTAATTTCTTTATATTTAAAAAAGATTATTGTATCGAAATATTAGGTTAGCTAAAAAGTAATGTTAGTATTTTAACAAAAAGGAAGAGAAATTAAATTTTGAATTATAAGATTTTACAATCTTGTGAGAATTGATATAATAGTAATTAACGTATCACAAATCATTTACTGCAAAAATCCGAAACTTATTGACCAAAGCAATGTTAATATTTTAACAAAAAGGAAGAGAAATTAAATTTTGAATTATAAGATTTTACAATTTTATGAGAATAGTAATTAAAATCCGAAATTTGGTGACCAACATAATACATCATTTAGATATTACTTTAAATGTATCGGTAAAACTGACATAAATTTACATTGCAAATTACACGCGTCCTTAAATTTGAAATAAAATACAATATTCAAATTCCACGAACGAATTTTTACATAAGAACAAATAATTTGATCGTAAGTAACCGTAATTTAAATATTTGCCTCCTTTCGTGTCTCATTGCTAATTATTTAATTTTAAAATAACGTTTCATATGCATACGTAGAATTCACGGGACCGTAAAATAATTAACCATAGGAGTGATTCAACACTCTAGTGCAAATATAACAAGAAATCAGCAGAAAATTTAATTCCGATGAAAACATTGGCTCACAGCAATATTTGAAATGAAACACTGAATTAATTGCGATATTCATTACTCTGATTTTTAGCGCCGATGGCTTTAAAGTTGGCTTCGATTGGACACGCGCAACTTTCAGTCCAGATGCTCATTACATAGCAGTTGGCTCTTCAGACGGATCCGTTTTCATTTGGTCTGTCGTCACGAACATGATTGAAACTGTGCTGAAAAACCATTCGTAAGTAACTCTTTTCGTCACCAATACACATCCTTAATTATGATTAATCAGTGATAGTAACCTTCATGGTCATTTTTATACGTATCTTCTCTTCTTTTTAACGACACTTTGACCGTTTAAAAGTTTTATGAATAACTCGTAGAATATATTTCTCGAAATTGTAATTAATCGTACGGTACACTATAGATGGAATTTTTCGTTAATTACATTTGAAAACAGAAAAGTTTTATAAAATTCTTGAAACCGAGATTAATTGTATGACTTACTGTTATAACTCTGAAGAGTCTTTAATTATTTGAACCATTTTTTAACACATTGCATACCGCATAGAAATCTCGAAGACATGCCAGGGATCGCACGTTTTGATAAGACAGTGAGTTGACATCTAAGGTCCATAACAAAGGGCACGTGAAAAACGAGAAAACTCGTGAGTGGTACGCAATATGTTAATGATGCATTAATTAATTGAAAGTCTTGTAAAATATATTTCACAAAATTCTCATTATTTATGAAAAAATTACTACGTTATTTTGATTACACATGGAATAGCGTAAACTAAATTTTAAAAAATGTTGAAAATATATCATAAAATGGATTTTGAGAAATTTTTATTGATCGTACAGTCTATTATTTAGCTACTGAAGATAGTACTTTTCCTTAACCTCGATTGAATTATTTAAATATTTAGTAAATTACCCACAAAATATATTTTTAAAAATTCTGATTAATTGCATAGTCCGATATTCATATTTTCTAAATTAGGTAATAAAGGTTAGTCGTGAATTTAGAATAAGAAACGATTGAAAAAATATATATTTCTATATAGCCCATAGTAGATGAATCGTTGTGAATAAAAGCTTTTAACCCTTTGCACTCGAGAGGCGCCCTTCAGTCGCCATTTCATAAAATTTCGAAGCTCGATATTCATAAGTATATCAAATTTCAAATAATGTAACGGTGTGCGAGGTATCGAAACCAAATAATTCTACGTAATAATTATCATACGATTTCTTATTTATTTCTCAAAAAAGTATCGTCAGCTTTGTAACAGAAAATCTTTGAACTCCTATTCTTCTTTGACCGAAAGATTGTCGAGTGCAAAGGGTTAATATTGTCATTGCACATTTAAATTAATACGGGAAAACAAATAATTATCGAGAAAAAATAATATGGGAATACGAGAAAATATATTGTATTATATCCTTGGCCAAGGCATACAAATGAATCTGATATTCAATCTCAAAATCATACAAAGCACGTCATTAACAAAATTTTTAATTTTTACTTTACGGGAACATTAATTTCCAAATAAATAAAATAATTAAGAACCAACAAAATAATTAATGTCTTATATAAACATTTTTTATTTCCATTATAAATACAGTTTCTAGTCCTCTTTGATAATTGAAGTTACATATTTCAAATAATAATTCATGGAAGCAGTGACGTATACATAGAATAAAATTTACAGATCTAATTGAAATTAACGATTTCAAAATTTCTAGGAACACGTTAGACAACTTTTTAAAATTTATTATTTATATCTTTCTTATAAACATAAATTCATTAAAAAATATCTAGGTAATAACAGTTATTTTCCATCCACGATCTTTTATTCTATAAATCCTCGATATCACAATTTCTACGATTACCACAAATTCGAAACATCACAGAGACAAGCGAATAAATTTACGAGCGATTTTGCACATTTTTTCTCGGCATCAAACACCCTAAAAATTGAAATGTCATGGCTGTAGAACCACAAATATTAGTTCTCCATAGCTAGCGTACGTCGGTTACGACCATACGTATGAAATCGTGCAATCACCAACAAGCCTATCTCAATAGTACGGGTAGTAGGCAAACATTGTAGTGATGCAACAACAATTGGTGATCCATGCTATCAATTCTCGCTGTTCGGAATAACCACTTACATTAATTTCATTATATTTGATTTAATCGCACAGACTTAGGTCTACGATTAATCGTACTAATCGTGTTTCTATTTGCGTCCCTTCATCCATTACACTAATCATTGCACCCTGTTTAAGGTAGGTAAGAATTGTTATCTATCAATCGCTATAATTTACTATAGCACTGAACAATTATTGATATTTACCAATTAAGTGATATATCAATGAACAGTCCAATCCCTTGACTATATTATTTATCATTAACACTTATAATTTTGCCATTTTTATCATAAATAGTTATTCATTAATTACCATAATTTATTACACGCGTATTACTGTCACGTTGGACACTCGTTTTAAATTATTATTCACTGCAGAACATATATGACGCGAACGACCATACTTCACGCAATTAGGATAGCAAAAAGGCACGTACACAGAAAGGATTAAATAATGCAGTATACTGTAATAAAGATTCTATTATGGTTCCCCGTGAACATTATGTAAAACTCGACACCCAACGTGTTAAATAATTTTTTACATTTATTACTGAAATTACTGTATAGTTCAAGTTTTTCACCCCTCGATTTATTATTAACCCATCAATTGGCCTTTTTCAAAGGCGATAGCTGTTCGAAAATCGATAGACACGATTTAGGAAACTGGTTATTAAATCGTATCTCGCCGGCAATATGTAGAAAATTAATTCGTTGTTAAACTGTGTGTAATAGTGTAATAGCAGGTATCTCGAGCATAAAGCTTCAATTTACAGCATTAACCTGCATAAAAATGATCATCGACCAGGAAATATAACATAGTATATCCCGAGTTTTTGGTAACTTTCATCCACGCAGTTCTCAATTTATGGTCGTAATAAAGGCGACTGGAAGATGCTGGAAGCTACATTCTGCGAGCAGAAAATCGCGTAAATCGCTTGCGCGCGTTATTTAAAGATACTGAGAAATAATCGCGCGTTTATTTTACCGGCGCGCTGGTATCGATACCGAATACCGTTACATAATTTGCTGCTAAAATTACTATCGATCGATCGCCTCTAGTACACCGGTCTTTAAGCATCGGCTTTTTGCGAATTCCGTTTGAATTTTCCACCTTATGCCTTTGCCGAAGCCGCAACGATGTAGCTAAATAAGCGGACATTAAAAGCACGTTAACATCGAATTAAAAGTCATTTTAAGGCGACCACTCAATCGTGCGCGCAGCCGCGCCGCGCAGCTTCCTCCTGGCTCCATCTACATCCCCCCACTTTGTTGCCGCTAACGCAACCGGCCGATCGTCTCAACTCTACCCACATTCATGAAGATATTCGAACGTTTACATGCACTGCTTTTAACGAGTATTTAATACGATGTACATAAATGCATGCTAAATTGAAGCATTCGAAGGAATAATGATGTAAATAGTACGGGAAGAGTCTGGGATTATAATATTTATAATTCGCTTACTACAAACGTGCGCCATTGCTCGATCACAAGAAATCGGTTCTTATATCGTGTGAATGATCTACCACTACAGGTTGCATAACTCTCACTGTTATACTTTGTAAAGAATGTGTAATAAAGTAAAATTAAATTTAGTTTCAAAATATTCGAGAACAATGAATAACATTAGTTGAGAACACCGTTAATTGTTAGGTAAGAAGTTTGAATATTATCTTTACTCATCTTGCGTTACTTAGGTCAGCCTTATAACAACTTCGCAGGGAACTCACTAGCGCCACCGTAACCCGTATCTCTAACGAATGCGATATAAATATCCTGTATGTATCGTTAAATTATTTTGTAACTTTAGCGTTATAATCCGGAGCTTTTCCCCGGTTTAACGTACACATTTCAGTCACTGAACGTAGCAAATGTAGGCGTTTGACTAGTTTCGTGTGTGAGTTTATGTATACGCGCTGAGTTCGTGCGTTAAAGCATCGAATCGTTCGTAATTGTAGTTAGCATCTTCGAGTGCTTTGCATACGTGCATACAACTAGCACTGACTCGAAAACTTCGTCGTGTGTTCCCCAGTCGATGGCGTGCACACGTTCGACCGCATGCATCCCCTAACCTTCGCCTAGTAAAGTGGCAAGGTACGGAAAAATATTTCGGCGTGACCTGATTTCCTTCTCCGACTCTTCTAGTTATATATACGCGGACACACCCGCCCATTCCGAGTAGTCCTGTACACATAATATTTATATACATGCATATATTAAATATATATATTTAAATGTGCATGTGTGTGTGTATGTGTATATGGGATACATCGCGATATCACAAATTTATACGGTAGCCTCGATGCCAGCAACTTCTTCAAGCCGTCGTGTCGGTTCCCGCAATTCAAACTGTCGCATCGAACCAACGAGTACTCTTCGTTTAGAAGGTATGTACAGTACGGGACAAAATCATAGCACGGTCTATAATTTTTACTGTTCCTTGGAATTCGTGTAATATATGCAAATGCTACATACGCAATCAAATAATGCATTTCTTAATAGTATGATAAGAGATTAGCCACATTTTCCACTTTTTTCTTTTTTTAGAAATTTTATCTTCTTATGTGAAAAATGCCTGTAACAAAATGGTAGCCTAAGTGCGAAAAAGATGAATCAATCGGATTTCATTTTCTCAGAAAGGAAATCATTTTAAGTTTAGGAAAGAAATAAATTCGAACTATGAATTTCTGAGAAATGAAATTTACGAAAATATTCCATAGACATTGTATAATTGCCTCTATTAGAATATAATTTCTGACGATTTATAAATGTGATTTGATAACGTATAATAATTACAATTAATGTACAAAAGTAAATGGACAGCGAGGTGTGAAAGAATTTTAATTATTACTGGAGACAAAAGACTTTTGTGGCCCAGTATATAGTATCTAATAATGATTTTCTTCTGTGCCTACTTTATTTTTTTGATCATTTAAAAATTTTGGTTTATTCTTCTTTCAACTCGTCTATTGATAAAGGGTTTGGTCTTTTATGGAACCGGGATTTAAAAGAATTTTAATTAACATCGGAAATATCGTTACAATTTATATTGGATACTTTTAAATTTTTAAAAATTCTTTTCCGATCACTTTTCTCGTTAAAAATTTATAGAAAAAAAACGTGGAAAAATTTTCTTGACTATAAAGTTTCATATAAATAAAAGTAATCATCCTGACACACATTCCATTCATTACACCGGGTGCTTTCTTATGAATAATTAATTAACTGAAAGGAATAACACAATTACGACACACAGTGGGGAATTTCGTCTCAGAGCTTGCTAAAATATGAAGCATTTTTCGGTGTGTACAAAAGATTGTATATTTGGATTTCAAAGATAAAAAGGAAACAAAATGGCGGAACCAAAATACCAGACAGATTAAACCGAACCTTGGTATCCGTGGTGAAAATCACCGATTTCAAATTCAAAGTGAAAATTATAAGAAACAAAATGGCGTTTTCAAATGACTCTTCTGTCGAATTGCACGGGATCACTATTCCTAATTCACTATTTCCGAGCTTCATCCGATCGTAATACCCTATCAATATCCACAAAGAAATTTCCACGGTCCTTCTTCGCTTGCACGTTTTTCTTCTCGAATTATTGATCAGCTATCGGGAAAAATGATAAACAATCGAACCGATATCGCGGTATCATGGGGTTCTTCTAACCGTGAGACCTCTGGCGGCAAAACAGAAGACGCGACAAGCGAGCGAAAGAGGGCCGTGGAGAAAAACAAGAGCCAACTATCCGCTTCTTTTCCAGTCATCACACCGGTGATCGTTTTCACTCGAATTTCACGGTAGATACATCGCGAGATCCGTTCTACAATTATCCGTTCCTTCCTTCCCCTTTCTTAGTCGTTGACCGCTTCGTCCTCGGCCTCCTCGAGTTTCCCAAGGACGCAGGATCTTCGGTGGTGGTTTCTATGGGAGAGCCCAGCGGGCGGTTGTAGTTCAGCGTGCACCTAAGTACCGGTCGTATCGAAAAATAGCTTTAAGCACCGGTCACGTAGAAGCTGGTCCAGTGAGTTGGTATGCGTGCGTGATTTTGCCGGTGTATGCGCACGTTTCACTGTTATTACTTTCACCGTGGCTGAAACCGGCGCTCGTGGTCAGCGTCATCTTTCGTCGTCATCTCTCCTAGTCGTCCTCATCACCTTCGTTCTCTGTCGTTCTACCCGTATACCCGTGATCGTCGGACGTACGAGCTGGATCGTGTAATTCATACGTTGCGGCGCGTACTCGCGCGCTCAGGAATCCCCGGGACTAACTTAATAAGCGCCTCGCCCTTTCACCCCCTCTCTCTCGCCGCGCTCTACCCCCACCACGCGCCGATGCCCCCACTCCCGGCCGGCGTCGGAGCCTGCTGCGCTGCGGAGACTCTACAGTCCCGTATTTAATGCGCGATCTCGAAAGTCCGGATACACGTAGCTCCATCTATCACGGATAACGCGTGAGATTCGGCCGTTTCGCGAAATCCTGGCACGCAAACCACCGCAATGGATATGTAACTGCGAGTTAGACTCCGAGTTAACAGATTACCAGAGGCAATCCTCTTCTTATTTGTCGGCTGCCCTCCCCGCAGAGATAGGAAAAATTCCTATCCGCGAACCAGTCCTGATAAAAGTCAAAGGGCGGTTTCCACGACTCGAGGAAACATAACTATTCGCGACTTTGCCATTCCCCTCTTTTATGTCCTGATAAAACCTCCCCTCTTTCCGATACGCTATACTTAGGTCTATTTTTATTGATTTTCTAGAGGAACGTTTATAACCGTGGCATATATGATTATTAACATTCGTAATATTGGGGTGGGAATTTGATATCGGAAACTGGCTGGAGTATAATTGTACCTCGACGCTCTATTTGCGAGTTGTGATACTCGTGGTCTTGGGCAGATTCTATTAATAACAAATTTATGCGACAATAAAATAAAAATTAGGTGCGACGATGCAGGTTTCGATTGTCCTTTTTTGTTTTTCAGAAAATTTTTTCGAAATATACAGCGACTAATAACAGATATCACGCTACTATGGTCGCTTTCGCGCGTGATCCAATGTTTAGGCTCAGTTACTGGTGAACCACCCTGTATATGCGAATTAGGCTGTCGAATAAATATATCATATAATACTATATATAAGTTTTATATTGAATATATCATATAATAATGAATATAAATTTATCATTTGCAATTAATACAAAGAATTATACGTATTTATGATATTATATATGTATTATTAGGTTGGTATCATTAGGTTGGCCAATAAGTTGCACGAGATTTTTGTTCTAGATGTTGCTTCGTTGCAAACTCTTCTTTTTCAGAATAAAGCAGTGTTCCTATCCCTTTAAATATTATATTATCACATGCTATATGCACGTTATACGATAAATATTTTTCTGCGAAAAATTACTATTATTTTTACTAAAACCACCTAATTATATTTATAAAAACCAGCCCAATATTAAACGAGGGTTGAATAATTTAGTACAGTTTCCACGAACATGAATTTTTTCATTCGTTTCAGGTGCAAGGGGTTATTTTCTAATTAAGCTAATTTGGTTTTTAATAAACGTGAACTCAATTTCAGTAAATTTCATATTTCTAGTATCAATTCGTCAATATGTGCATCTTTAGTGCTTATGCAAAACCTGTTATTAATTGAATAGTTTCCTACATTTAAAAATTCTGGAACAAGAGCATAATTAAATGTTATTAAATATATTTCAAGTTTCAAGAAAATGAAGGGTAGAATGCTTTTTTTCCAGAAAATCGGTATTTGGTTTCTTGTAAATTCATTCATGAAGACACATATCAAAATGGTCGACATCTTGCACCATTATTATGTATTTAGGAATAAAAGAGATAATGAGCAAGATTAAATTGGAATTTAAAGCTTGGTTGGTATGACATTTTTTCAAGTTTTGTTCCTGGTTAATTTAAAGGCATAGAATTTTTCTCTTGATGTATGATTATGACAATCTATTATAGGTAAGTAATATGCATTTTTTGCAGCTGGAATTATATTCCACAATCACGGTTCAATTATAGTGCTTAATTCGAGGGTAATTTGCAATTGAACAGAATAGGGAACAGCCACGATCTCTTATTCCCTGTTTTATGTGAGCTATATTTAGAGTAGAGCTATACAAGCTTTACTCGTAGTGAAACTAGCTTTCTCCACTTCGCCTTCTCCACCAAGGAAATCAAGGTGCTAGTCGTATGCGCCCTATGCACATCTCGTGGTCTGGAGATGCGATGAATTGTTGTTAAAATCGTGAAATAGAATACCTGAATCTGACTTTTTTCCTCGTGAAGTTTTTCCCCCTTTTAGATGATTCAACTTAAGTCCTTTTAGGGAATAAACATTAATTCCGTGAAGACATGACACTTTTTCTCGTATTTCAAAAAATTATTAAAAATTGGGAAAATATTATGTTATATAATATATAATATATTTAATACAATATAATAGTTTATTATAACGTAGTTCTAATACATAAAATTATCTTATATTGCATAATATTTATTTATTTGTTCATAATGAACGAGCATACAAGCCTAACTCTTCAATATAGAAGTATAGTAAAGAAACCTAATGAATATTATTTAAAAAATGTTCTATAAAAATTTATTATTTACCGAATGTGCAAAAAGTAACTCTAATATAAATTTATATTAAATGACTAAATTATTGAATTAAATTTTATGTATATATAATAAATGAAGTAATAATTTCATTATTCTTATTATAGCTGATATTCTTTTGTTTCAAGAATTTTTCTCAGCTTCTTATTTTCGTTGGATATAAGCTTATGTTATAACCTGCATTTCCTCCAAACAGCTGTAATGAAAATAAGGTAACTGATTATAGTTCTCCATACCAGAAGGGTTAACTGAAATATGAGGGGGACGTAACTGCAGAAAGCTTAAAAGCAACATCTAATTATAAATTGTCACTATATGGTAAAATATTCGAGGAATGGGGAAGCGAAGTTGCATGATGTATCTAACATGTAGCTGGTACTGATTTAAAAAATTTTAAACATCTACCTTGGCCCCCTTGTAACTGAAAGCTTTTTTTCTCTGTAAATGGGGACAGTTTCTGCTAGTATGGATAAGATACACGTACAAACTTTGAAGAATATATATTATTATAATTAATTATAGTGCAACACGTGAAAATGTATTATTGTTCACAGAATGTTTACATATACCTTCAGAAAATGATCACACGAGGATAGAAAATAGTACTCAAAATTTTGTAAATTCTTATGTCGACAAATTCTTGTTATTAATGCAAAAATACAAAACATAATGGAATATAAGGAAGAAATGATTATGAAATTAAGTATGTAATGATTAGAGCTAAAGTTGAAATAATTTATTTATTTATTTTTTTTTTGAGTGAATTGTTAGATGGTATATGTATAACAAAATAGCACGAAAACGTTAGGAACTTTGTTAGTTTAATAAGACATCAATTCATTTGTAAATAAGTAGTTTTATATCGGTATATGATTCTTGCATGATTCCTAGAAGAAGAATTCGAGCGTCGTTGCTTCCGAAAAACGATAACCGTATTTAACCTGAATAACTTTGACGTAAATCGTTGATAGAGATATCAGATCTTTAAAACTTGCTCTCACCGCCGTGTAAAATATCTGAATTTCCAATCGCATAAAATTCAGTTAATCTGTGTATTACGGTGAAAGTAAACGAAGTTAAATTACCGTAAATTTGACCTGCAGTGTCAGCTACATCGTCATTGGGTAACATGAAAATTCGTAGAATAATATCGATAAATCGTGTAATAAATTGGCTTTATAATATAATATTTCTCCCGTCTCTTTTGTTAAATGTTTCCATACGGTAATTATATGGTTAATAAATAATTACACGTTAAATTTATGCAAATTAATGAGATAGATAATATCATGGAATAAAAATACGTCCTTTTTATAAAATATATTTCTACAATACATATAATGGGAAGTAAAAACAAATTTATCCGTCTATTTACAAGCAAGTGTTAATAAATATCTGTAAAAAATAGTCATACATAAAATTAGTTAATATTAATGGCGTTGATTTAAATTTATTCGTATCATATTTAATTTAAAAAAGTAGAAACCAAAAGCATAAAATCATTTAACATTTATTAAATTATTTTGTTTAAAATGAAACCAATGCATTAATAAAAACTATATGTTGAAATGTAAATGACTAATTAATAGTTTATATCTGAGCATAATTTATTTAAATTTGACTTTCTTTGATCTTTCTCGATTTTTGTAGAGACGTATAATTTTAATATTTCTGCAGTTTTTCCTGAGGATTATTTGTTAGATGTTATATGTTATATTATTGTTATGTTATGCTATTAATAATTTATATACCTTTCATATACTTATATGTATATCATATTTAATTATCCAATTAAATTTCATTAAACAAAACATTAATTACGAATGATAAACACCATAACACAATAATCATTCGTTGTATATACATTAGCCTCAATTACGTAAATTTCGTTAAACTGAAAATAAATTACAAATTATCGAAACGAATGACAAACATTTCATACGAACAATTTATTCGAAAGCTCGTGTTAATATTAATATTCTAAAAATTAAATATTCGAGTCATTAAGTATTTTCACTAATATTATTAATATCGTTTACATTATTAAGGTTATGAAATTAAAATACGCCATGTTAGTATTATAAAATTATACTCTTTGATCCCTCCTTTACATACACTTACACTACGCTTAATTATCCAATTAAACACTAAGTCAAAAACTAATCACGAATATTCAAAGCGAAGAATAAATTTATCGAAAGGGGGATTAAGAGCAATTAAAATTTCATTTCTTCGCCTGGCAATTACCCTGAACTTCCCTAATCCCATATGAACGCATCGCAACAATAAAAGCCAGAATTCAAAACGTAAACATTCACGCTTCCATTCGATGTAGATCCTTTCTACACGCTAATTAAGTGTCTAAAATAGATTACACCGTTATTTACATTTCAAATTTCACCCGACTGGTTTAAACGCAGCCAACTCGCTTCCTCCTCGGTTGCCAACTAGTTCCCCATCAAGAAAAATCCCATCGATCGAGGATCGCAGCCAAAGACGTGTTCGCCCTAACAGATAAGCAAAATAATCTGAACCGTCGTTAAACTCGAGCATCCAGAATGCGGAAAATGGAAGGAAGTGTTCATGGCACAATGGTTTTCCCACGTGTACGCGAGGAGAAGCGGAATAAAAGCTATCATTCCGCCACGAGGCAGCGATACCTTGATTTGTGTAACTTGTTATTAATAAATAAGTGCGTAGCGAGGCGTGGTAACAGCGCGGGTTATTATTCTTTTCAGCGGTAACTGACAAGTAACAGCATCTCATAAACATTACTGCGCCATATTTCAGTCACGCACGCATTTATGGCGATTTTGTTTTGTACTTTACGAGAGGATCGCTCACCGCGATAGTTAGAGGGTATAACTGGACCCCTAAGGAAGTAGTTCGATTAGTATATTTCATGGCTTTTTGCAAGTATTTCGTGTTTTCTACGATGCATCCTCAGTCCTACCTTCCGCGCATGTTGCCATTTGCCAATAATGACCTAGCCTCAATGACAGGACACTTTGCCGCTTTTTAGGCGTCAGCGTTACGTGTTTATGGTGGTAGCCCTTGTTTAAGGTTTCTCTTCTTTCTCGCAGCAGGAAGTATTATTGTTTCGTATGGTCTCATCCAGCCTGACGTTGCGTCGTTAGGCCCCGAGGTGAAGGATAGCTAACAACCTGGCCGTGAAGTGTTGAAAAGAGTAACGCCCCCTAGTTAGGGAACTATGACGAATTACACGCGTATTTGACAGTGGTATTCGGAGACGCGAATTGCTATTCGAAGCCACTACCGAAAGCGATAAATCAGTCAACGGTATTTAATATCGCGACAGGGTTATTAAAACGGATCGGGAAATCAGCCTAATAGACAACTGTCGACACATGCTGATATTCCAGGCGAAACGAGCCCTCTGGATATATAAAGCAAATAATTTCCCCGTCTTGATCTTTCGAAGCGACATTATCTCGAGATTTACTTTGAACTTGTACCGTTATTATTGCCGAGGGCTGCAGTTCTGCATATTTACTGCACATTCATAAATACCGTTCGCATAAAGTGAAAATGATAAAATGAACTGTTTGGTGCGAGCAGCGTAATATGAAATGAAATAGCGGCGATAGCAGATTAGTCACAATCTTTCATTTTGGATAACTTGTTTATAAGTTGGTTAAGGTTAAAGTATATATTAGGATAATAAGGAAGTCGGAGTAATAAAGAGATATGGGTCTTATAATAATAAGGAAGCGAGTGATGTTATTGATAATCGCGAACATGGACGGTACAATTATAATGAATGGTTAATAATGTTTTACTAGAGAGACGTATGAATCTGTTTAGGGGAATGATTTATCTAAGCAATCTGTTCTTAAACAATGAAAATATAAACATATCGATGAAGAATATACACTCGAATAGGAATATTCGTTGATGAAAGTGTTCCAACGATTACGTTTCCTATGCCTAACGAGAGAAGTATAGTATAAACCTTGAACCTAAACGTTTCAAACGATGTATGTATGTATGTATAGCGAGGAAGAAGTCCCGGTATTGTACCAGTATACTGCGTTTATTGGAGATATCGACCATGGTGGCGCTAGTGTACTCGATGGAATATCGTCTTATTGTTAGGACTGTCATACTAACAGAGATGGATTGACATAACACACTGCATTTTTTCATACTTGCATAGTTTATACCTTTGCATTTGACACTGCATATTTGTAATAAATATACTCTAAATATTTCATATCTTTACTTTCATATTAACATTGGTATTGTACCAGTATAGTACGTTTATTGGAGATATCGACCATGGTGGCGCTAGTGTACTCGATGGAATATCGTCTTATTGTTAGAACTGTCATAGTAATAGAGATGGATTGACATGACACACTGCATTTTTTCATACTTGCATAGTTTATACCTTTGCATTTGACACTGCATATTTGTAATAAATATACTCTAAATATTTCATATCTTTACTTTCATATTAACATTGGTATTGTACCAGTATACTGCGTTTATTGGAGATACCGACCATGGTGGCGCTAGTGTACTCGATGGAATATCGTCTTATTGTTAGGACTGTCATAGTAACAGAAATGGATTGACATAACACACTGCATTTTTTCATACTTGCATATTTTATACCTTTGCATTCGACACTGCATATTTATAATAAATATACTCTAAATATTTCATATCTTTACTTTCATATTAACATTGTTATTATTATTAATAATATTCGATATTTACCGAATAATGTATTGGGAATTTATAATGCTTACCCATTTCGTATGCAGCAGTTAATTCTAATTAGCATGTAATTATGTATTACACAATAAATCTCTACAAATATTTTACATATTGCGTTACACGATAAAATTACGAACTGCTTTGAAAACGTAATAATCTTATTCGCAATATTAATATTTATGATACTACTCTAAAAAATATTACATTATCTAATGTATACAAATATCTACTGATATAAATATCGAATTATTTTCCAATTTCACTGATATACCGAATCTCGAGACATTCGGAATAGAATAGAATACTTCTTACTACGACTGTATTCTGCAATATCACCTGAAACTAAAGCAAAACAGGAGGTGCTCGGATGCGTACAAGTAAAATCAACGGAAGACGAAAATTAGATGCCTTTGCGCGCGTATTAACTCCGCGATAAATAGAGAAATCTAAACAGCAATTTGAAGATTGCTACAAAGTAGATTCCTGCAGATGCAACGTCGTGCATGAACTAATTGCCAAGTGAAACGTCAGGGAACATCTAACGAGATTAATTGTACTAATGGGACTAATTGTAATACCCAGCGACTGCATCGATGTAGAGACACCAAGGACGAACCTAACAAATTGCGAAATTTCCCCAGCAAGGGTAAGCGGAGATTCTAAACTTGACCACTTCGGAGGCTCGATCCTCGAAGAAGGGCCACTGATTGCCAGGTAGAAGTCGCGATCAACGGTTAATATTAGGTTAGGTATTAATCGAGCATGCCGGACCACACCGGTATTATTGGGTCTCCCTAATTGTACAGATATAATATACTACCGGACACCTAAATATGGGAATCACCTTTAACACTCGTTGCTCTCTTATTCAACCCACGGGTCCTCTAATAAGCGAGCTGCCGATAATGCTAAAACTGGCGGTAGCGAGGCTAGCCAACGATTTACGGCGATGCTTTACGACCGTGCCGAGTAAATATTTACAGATGTCGTAAACGCAACAGCGGCAATTAGTTGATGTATTCATAAATTTCTTCGATCGATTATTATTACGCCGTTGGATGAAATACGGCTGTGGCCTAATCATCGAAGCGCAAGGGAGTACACGAGAGCTTCCTTATCCGAGTGTGTTGGGTCTGGTTCGTGAACTGGCCTCACTCGAGTGACGCGAATTTCAGCCAACCTCTGTCGAGGATTCACGGGTAACTGTAAGGAATCGATATCACCAAGGAATTAAACACGGCTGTTAGTCGATACGAAGGGCGACTAATGAAAATTCAGACTGGTGGGAGGAACGGTAAACACGTCAGGCGAAAAAGATTACATTATATTGGCTGAACGTGCGGATGCGTGTGTAGGTACACTTGTACGGATACCGGTTGTTCCGAACAGCCAGGAAACCAATCTCCCTGGCATTCCCTGATGAGTATCAGACGGATTTCATTGTCGCCCGGCGTAACGAAGCATCGTCAGAGATCAATTGCCCCGTAGCACTCTTTTCGCCTAACTCGATTTCGTTTCTGGGGCAATGATCGGCTGGTCCGGCACGATATTATGTCATTTATCTTCGTCGTATCTTCGAAAGGCAAGCACTGGTGAGCTCTTTATCTGTTTTTCCCATTCCTGGTCCCATCGTGCCAGGAGCCGGCAGCTGGTACGGATATACATGTCAGCCCGGCCTCGTGCTGCCTTCTCTTCCACCCTCGTTGCTTCATATTTCCCTCCCATTTCTACCTTAACAATTCCCATTTTCCTTTTTCGTCGTTATATTTTCCTATCGATGATCAATTTTCGATAAAACCTCTCCATCAAGTACACATAGTCCGTTTTTAGTGCGGTCACTGGCGACGGTTTGAATCTTTTAGCCCGCTCGTTGCGCATCTTACGTAACTTGCATTTCTGCATGTTTCTACATACCTATATTTCTCTTGTTTTTAAATTTTCAACTTTCCAGTTATTCTTTCGAAGCTTGTTTTCTTTTCGGCTGTCTGATTTGGTAAGGAATCATTGGTTAGGAAGTAGGAAGTTTAGTATGTCTCCTGAGTATATTTTTATGAGTGAATATGGTAAAATCGATGGTTATGATTCACGGTGGATTGGGATATTATAAATTTTTTAGTGAAGTTATTCGTAGAGTTAATTAAATTATTAATCTACAACGGAGATTTTTGATAAATTAAATTAACACGAATTACAATAAATGTGTTGAATAGAAACAGACCAATATTTTATTGAAATAGATTATAATGAATAAATAAAAGGGATATGAATTAAAATATATTATATACGTGGGATAAAAAAAGATCAGAATAAGTTAAATTGATTATTGCATAACTTATAAAATGATCAGAAAAATAATTTATTTTAAGCTGAATATTTTAATGAAATCAATAAAATGTATAATATTATGGAAAGTTCTGCTTCAATTTCTTGTCCATGATCAATTAAAATCTCGAAATTGTATGTAATATATTAAATCTCTGTACCTTTAATGAAGCTGTTTCTCCTGAATTACTAACCTACTTCTACTCGGTCTAGATATATGAATGGTGGCGGTGAATAGTGAAAGGACTGTGTAGTAGTTTGTAAGGGAGGTATACAAGGACCGAGACACTACGTAGTCCTGTGAGTAGAGACTAAATTACTAACTAGTATATTGGAACTACACGTTGATTTCAAGAAAATAATTATTTATTCAATTAGTAAGGAAAGCTACTGATTACGCCATTGTGCAGAGGTAAAATTGATTGGATGTTACAGAAATAAACCGATTTCTCTTATATTATTAATATACACCCTAACGAAATAATTATAATTTTTGGATTTCACGAATGTGAGAAGTTCGATGCTTAAAATAAAAATAAATTAAATTCTCGCTGTCGAAAACTTTTACCATTTAAATTGGAATTTAATCAATTGGTTTATGTAATTTCGTAATAATTAACTGAGGAAGATTTTCAATGGAAAGATAAAATGAAACATTTATTGCTTTTTCAATGGTATTATTATAAAAACACGTATTTTGGAATTAACCATTTACATTTGCGTTCTGCAAAGATTATTTAAATAAATTTCAAAAAATAATAATCTGATAATATATATGATCCGTTTACTTTGAAAGTGGTGCGAGTCCATTTTCTGTTGTTTCGAGCAAATTAAAGGTTAGCATATTTGTTAATTAAAAAATATACAAAATATAATTATATCAAGTCTGGCAATGTTTCTACTAGTTTATCAATATATAATTTGACTATATAAATTTCTTTCATGCAAATAGACTTACACTACTTTCATAATCAATGGTTACCCAATTTCTTTTCTCAACTAATTTTAATTTGAACAAAGCATTGGCATTTTTTAAAATATTAAATACTAACTGGTTACAACTAAAAAGTTGACACTAAATTAAGCATAAATTACGTGATATTTAATTCTTTTTTTTAAATAGACTTGCATCATTTTCGAAATAAACGGTTCATATATTAACTCATTGCACTTGGCAATTTTTTCGTTACAGAAAAATAGTAATTCGAAGACTTTTGCCATAAAGTCGACGATATTTTTAAAACGATAAATAAGAAACCATATACAAATTAAGATGTAGAATTATTTTATTATATTCCACGCATCGTTGGGTAATTTTAAATTTGATATATTAATTAACATCGATCTTTAGAATTTGATTAAATGGCGACTGCAAATCGCCTCTCGAGTGCAAAGAGTTAATATTATTTTTGCCAAAAGTTGCTTCATATTTATGGAAGCACAGTTAGTTAACAACCCAAATATCCTGAAACTAATAATTTCGATACATTTGACAAACCTGGTGCTAAGAATTCTTCCAAGTGATAAAAGAACCTTTCAGTTCTCTCTAAGAATATGCAAATTCGATACCAAATATCGGACTAAACTATTGTAAATGGGAAACGAAATATCAAATTATCTGACCATGTTTAATAATAAAAAGCCACATATCAAACGTGTAGATGGAATTAAGGTACAATAATTCAACCTAGAATAAACATTAACAAAGAAAATGCGAATATGTGATCGGACATTGCTTAGAGAGCGCCTTAATCTTGAAATAGTGCGACAAAGCAGCTTCGCATTTGTACGAACAGTTGTAACAGTCCTGTTGAAATCCTAGCAGCCACCCACACGTGTGTCTAATCGTCTTAAAACCTCGGAGAATAGACAAATTGCTATTTCTCTTCGACACAGTTCGTGTTCCTTCGCCTGTCCGAAGACTCGCGAAGACTCGCCTGTATTAATACTTAATAGACACCGTAAATTCATCAACATGTGCACCATGGGTGCACGTATCCCCTTATCTCTGAAGCTGCAGGGACCCTGAGCCGCCATAAATCGATAAAAGTAACGCGACTGATGCACCTAAAGTAATGCCAACGGCCTCTCTTTTCACTTTATAATTTACCTTAATTTCGGGCTATTCGAAACAAAAAGCTGCTAAAAGGATACTGTTACATGCTTATCTCTATCACAGAGCTTCGGCTAATTTCTATGATATTCGATACAATATCCTTATATTATATTCCTATCAGATTAGCATAAATCTCTCCTTCTGATGCACGCCGTTGCACGTAATAATCAAGTAGGAAGTTTTATTAACCGACAGACTTATCTGCACTTCCTGTTAACTCTACGAGATGGCTGTGTGATTGAATTTGCTTCTCGTGTTTCGCGTTTAAGAGGCCTAATGATTGTAATTTTTGGAGGAACACTCTAGCCCCTCTTTTTGCCATCTGACTGCCAGCAGCCTGTGATTACTTAAAATGCGAGTAAAATGTGTTTAAACCTCCGGTGAACGTTTGTTACGCAAAGCTGGAAATACTGTAATCAGACATATCGATGCATGGGTTTGCCTCGGCTCCTTTTCCAGGTAATGCAGTAATTTCAATCTGTTCGATATCAAGGACCAAAGTACCTCGTCTATCATAGTATTATATTAACAGTTACTTACGAGATCTCTTAGCTTAGCTAGTCCCTAGTCCTGTTTACCTTTCTCGGGACCCATACCTTGGGTTATCATGTTTGATAGGTCCATTGATACGTGTTTTTCCTGTAATTCTTTGACACGTTGACGTCGCGGTCACGGAGATTTTCGTTTTGCTTGGCATTCTTCCGTGAAGAAATTCGTACAAATATTATTTTCTTGTGTAGCGACCATTATTTTCATCCTTGACACTAGATGGATTCCGACTTTGAGGATTTTCTCACAAATTCTATATATATATGTAGAGATAGGGTGGTTGTTAAATAATATAACTACTATTTATTAGACATAAAATATAATATACAATGTGCGGTGACGGTAAAGACTACGAATATAGATATCTATCAACTAAACTTTTACGACTACAACTAATAACACGATTATAACTAACAACACAGTTACAACTATCAACACAATTCTTCACAACTCTCTCTCTCTCTAATAATTCTACTACGAACTCTAACATATTACATACTCACGCCCTTGCATCCCTATTTAAAACCATACATTCTATCCTCTTTCATACCTATTCTCTCTTTCCCAATCACTCCTTGCAATCTTACCCTCAGCGGGCCACGTAGCCCAAACACTCAAACGCATTCCTAAAGACACTCTTCACTTTCATCCGATTCATTCATAAACATCCCGTCCACACTATCCTAGCGCACGGTCATCCGTCCTTTCGCACGCACTCTAGATAACATGCTCGACCCACTCATCCTGTGATACCACATATATAACTTCCCGACCTTCCAATAGTATCCCGGTCCAAGTTAGGGCTGCCAGGGTAGCCTTACTGATGAGTCCGCTAGCAGGCCCGGGACGAAACCGCATCCCTTCCTTTTCCTTTCATCTCTTCAAGCTCTACCACTGCACCAAGGATACCAACAACCAGCTCGACCTCAAAGACCGTGGAAGAGGACCCCCTACAATTGTGATATAAGAAAAATACTATTCCCCAATGAAGTTCAATGAAGGATATAAATTTAGCTTTTTAGTAACAGACTTAATGCCTTAGATCCTTTTACTCACAGCTAAGAGCTAATATTTAATTATATGCCTGGTCCTACGTGAAAAGATGGAGATCAAATACCCGGTCGTCAACGTGTTAAGAGACGTACAATAAGGAAATTTGTTATTGTAATATTCAATCCAAAAGTGTGTAGGATCTAAATATTATTATTTAAATATATAATCCTCCTCCTCTTTAAATATATGATCTTCCCCCACCGTTGTTGAATTTCAGCTGGTAACAGGTATTCGCGTGTGACGGTGGTGCCATTCCGGAAAGGAAAAGGAGGGGATGCGTTTCGTTCTGGGCCAGCTAGTGGACTCGTTAGTAAGGCTTTTCTAGTAGGCCCCAAGACGGGGATACTTGCAACCAGCCGACATTCAACAACGGTGGGAGAGGTCCCCTTACAATGGGGTCGCCAACGAACTGCCTGTACTTTCTTCAGCCCTGACCTACGCGTCGTGGTCCGCACGTCCGCGAATCATGGGGGGGCTGGTCGTAGAGACATAAACCGGGCCCCATTGCCTCGGGACCCTTAACGTTGCTACGCGTAGAAAAATATCTTTCTTCTTCCGTAATTGTCCTTAAAAATCAGTCTCACTCCTTCGATCTCTGAAAATATTGTACGTCCAATGGTGGACTGTTCGTCGACGAATGTTTTCCGAATGGGTCTGGTTTTCGTTCTGTTCACTCACTTTCTCTCCTTTCCTCTTTTCTGGGCCTTTTCCGCTTAGGATCCTTGAAACTACGATACTACAATATTGGAATTCTAGTCAAAAATGGAATTTCAGCTTTTATTTTCGCTTAGAATATTGATATACCGTGAGATCAAGGAGGTTTGGTTTAAACTATTAAAGATCTTGACTATGATAGATATGGATCCAGATTCCGATGTTTAGAACTGTATAATACTATAGTATCAATATAAATTACATTTTCTCTTCATTTTCATTTTCACGTGTTCCCTGGACACAACGGTATCAGTTCCATGAAATTTTTCAATTAAATTTGAGTAAAGGATAGCAGGTGAATACCTGTGATCAGAAAATGAATCTGTGTATAATCCTGCAGCTTGTCCAAGGCAGTGACGACTCTTTTTATAAATGACAACCAAATCGATTCTGTATTCCTTTGAGTAACCCGTGATTAAACGTAAGTATAGCTGGTAATATCGATAACCTCGTACATTATAATTCGTAACTTCGAGTGTGTCATCGTATCGCTATTAATCATTCCTCCCTACCACTGATTGTGAGTACGTTTACCCTAAGGCCTGACCAATTTTACGACCTCGCTATATCGCGGCCACTGCCATACTTTTAGACTCGACTGATTTTACGAGCGCACTATATTTCTCGCGTGGACTATACCTCTTAATTATTTCATCAGCATTGCTACTACTACTCTAAATAGTTCTTGCGTTCAAACAGGACTCTAACTTAAATATTCACTCTGATACTCCTTTTTCCTTTATCCCATAATCGGTTCTCATGGCAGCCATATTTATCTAAGAAATAATTCCAAATAAAATTCCAAATTTATCCCAAATTTATCCCAAATTTTTGCATCGATTCTACTACTGATCCTCGATTTGCATCTCGGTCTCGAAGACTTTCTGGTCACCTTTTATGGCCTAAAATTGGCAGATGCGAGAGGCAAGGCGGGATATCTGGCAAACAGAAACAGGCCCGTTAGGGTTTGGCGTGTGGAGGAATTAAAAGGAAGGCGGAAACGAGGAAGTTTGTTCACGGTTGCTGGGTAAACTAGCTGTAACCTAGAAATAATGGAACACCGTTGCTCGGGGGATGCTGCGCATCGATCTCGAGTATAAGTATTCACGGACCCAGCGCGACGCCATTGATGCACTAGCGACCTCGCGCGGCCGGTGAAAGTGAAGCAGGATCTGTGGCACAGGCGGCGCGAAAGTTTAACGGTGGAGTCTACTGGAATTTCGTTGCCGTTAGTGGAACTGGATGTTCGATATACCGGAGAAAACGCTGGGCCAATTCGAATCAAATATGAACTCGTAACCGTAATACGAGCTAAGTAAGGGAATTTGTGCTACGGCGGAATTCATTGTCACGGTCGTTTCGTTTGATCGTTATGTGCCTATGTATTTATAAGGTCTTGCTTCTGGATTTTGGTCTCATGGTATTAGCGGAATATTCTAACCACGTGGGTACGTGTTCCGGGTATTTGGGGATTCCAGTGGTTACGTATCGTACATATTAGTAATTGTCATTGAATTATTGGGGAGTGGTACTGGTGGGGTGAAGATGACCTGCGTTTATCAGCCAGGCCCTTCTAGTGACTAAGGGCTAACGAATCGTTAGTCATCCAATATGGGACATTGCGGTCCTAGGGCTGCAACACGTATATTTCTAATGAATGACATGTCATCATCGACATATTTTGTCAAATTAAAACAATGGGCAAAAGTCCACGTCTTAGGAGAGATGAAATGGAACAAAATATAGATCCTAACCTGATATAGGGTTACAGAATGTTAATACTGTGAAGTACTCTGCGTTGCAGGAAAGAAGTCATCTCGTTCGGTTGCACGGCAAGAGGAGTATTCTACTTGCTCCGCCTATACTCTCGTTAGTGATACTCACTCTTCTATGACACTCCCAAAACTACTATCTCCAAGTTCGGTAATACGTTAACATAGGCGTAAGGTATCCGTAAAATTTTTACACTCGAATAATAGAAAACGCAATTGAAGACCTAGGATTGGAAATACAAAGCAGTGAGTCGGATAAGGAGTCAAATGACAATAGCTCAGAAGATTTATAAGGTAAAGGAGTACAAAAGTAATAGTAATTAACATCATTTATGAAAATTGATTTAAAATTTAAGATGTATCTTTTATGATAAATCATTATGTAATTGCATCATATTAGATAAACGTTTAAAGAAATCATACGATACAACATAAATATAAAAAATACGTGTATAGTACATCACGTTTGCTGCATAATGCAATGTAAAGTTAATCGAGATGCTAATTAGTAATTAGTAATTGCAAATAATCATGCGTTCATCGGAAGAATCTGAAGTTAATATGATTTTGGGACGAGTCTACGCTCTTGCATCTATTTGTTGCGTCTGTCTCACTTTGTCTCGTTGCTTTGTTCGCTTTCTTTGTCACATGGTGTTCTATGACCGGGCTAATAGGAAGGGTTCAGTTCTGCCAATATGGGAAGCGTTTTATTGTACTTCTACCATGACGTTAGAATGGATGAGTGGGTGGGGATTCGGTCCTACAAGTTTCTCAGATGACTTCTTTTCAGCCACGCATAGTAGGTGGCGAAGAGTGTGTACAAATCAAAGAATGCTGGCAGTAGGGATATAAACAGTCCTCTACTTGACTTGGGACATTGCGGTCCTAGGGCTGCAACACGTATCTTTCTAATCAATGACGAGTCAATATCGACATATTTTGTCAAATTAAAACAATGGGCAAAAATTCACGTCTTAGGAGAGATGAAATGGAACAAAATATAGATCCAAACCTGATATAGGGCTACAGAATGTTAACCCTTTGCACTGGAGAGGTGACTCTTAGTCACCGTTTGTTTCAATGCTGTAACTTAAATAATGGATGATGATAATTATATTAAGAACATCGAAATAAAATTATTCCATTCGTTCGTTTCTCACGCAAATTCACGACTTTCTTTTTTTAATTTTAGCATAAAGAGTATCAGTGAGCTTATAAAAATCTAAGAAAAGCTTCGAATTGTATTTCCACAACGAAGAAATCTTCGAGTTCAAAGGGTCAATACTTCCCTATCTCTACCATTTGCAGCACACAATATCAAACTGATCTACAAAATAGCCCCCAAACGATCCATAATTCTAGACACGTCTCTAAACGTATCTTAACCGGTTCGTACCTACTTACATACACCCTACACAGAGTCATCGAACGAGCCCAAGTCCTCGCATCCATCTGCACCCTGACACCTGTTCTCGCGAAGAAGTCTACAAATGCGCGATCTTGCAACTCGATGTAAATCTACATATCTCTAATAATAATCAACTCCTTTTGACAGTCGGGTTTATACGCACTCGAGCACGCGAGGCTTGAGAAGGGTCCCTGTGAAAGCTGCTTACGAGCGCAATGACGTGTCACAGGCGTTCCTTCTTCGCGACGACAGTGTTTGCGGCGACGTTTCGCGTCATTTGCCGTGAGAACGACGCCGATCTAATCATCGTACGTATTGTCATCTTCCTCCCCCTGATGCCCGCGGAGTCACCGGCAACTGTACGTCAATGAGCGCGCCATTAGGCGCCACTGTTCGTGGCCGGGCAAGCATTCAGATACGCGTCGCTCGCGGCCACGTAGATTGATGGCAGAGATACACGATTGTCTCGATAACCGGCGGAATTCCTTGCAGAATTGTCGCGACTCCTACGCCGTCTATGAATTGCTCCACGCGATCGCTTACTTCCGTGACTCGCCGCTAAATACACCAGAGAAAGTAATCGCCGTCGCGCCATCCGACTTCCGCGACGCTGTTCACGGGCCTGTTCGTTTGTTTGCCTCAATACGACTCCGGATTTACTCGATTTCCTACGCCGTTCCCTTGATTGCGTTGCGTGTTCGGCATATAATAGAATCACGAACACGGCTTTTACTTGTTTTATCCTCGGATCGTTCTGTGCAACCTGTATTCCCCGGCTCTTACCAGTCATTCACTGGCTAGCAGTGGAACAGTGTGGATGATCTGAGCATATGACAGGGGATCTTGAAGTCTTGGAGTTTGATAGCTTGGGATTTAGCCGTACTTTTGGATGTGTTTTTAACACTAGAACTACTAAGCCAGTGAAAATGACTGGTCCCAGAGTTTCCCTTTTTGCAGTCATCGAACACATACACCTAATAAATACATTTATTATTTTCTTTGCTTTTGCAAG